>NC_081427.1:21367086-21662542 GCF_949786415.1 Peromyscus eremicus
TACTGTTCGAGATTCTTTTACCAAAGATAGATGGGAAAATGAGAATGTCCTCAATAAATTAAATTTCATAAAAAAATGTAATTCACAAAACAGGAAACATTATATCTTGTGCATTTTCTATTTTAATTATTTGACTTTGCTTAATTCTTATAATCATTAGTTTCTTTAAGGTTTGAGTATTTCCTTATTCAGCAAATTATAGTAATCTCTGTGAAATTTTGAAGTCTCATAAATTTAAACCCAATAAATAATAGATTAAAAAAGCTAAGCAATTAAATAGGTTGTGTTAACATAAGGATGATTTCTTTCATTTCAACAAAATAACTGTAGGAAGTAGCTCTACTAAACTGTTTGGATAGGTTTTAAAAGAGAAAATAGCCTAAAGAAATTGTGTATCAGTCTATATTATGTAAGATGAAATAGACTAAGACTTGACTGTATTTACCTGATTCTGGATCCACTGAAAAATATGGCTGCCCTTGCAGTATGCTGTAGACCACTTTGGCACTGTTCCCGTAGTTGGCATCATCCGCATCCGTGGCAGTCACTTGAATAACAGAGGTACCTGCACCCAGCCCCACCCCAAGCAGAGGCACATCAACTATTCTTCATTTTATACTATTTCAAAAGTCATTTACTTTCTCACTCATTATTATTATTATTATTATTTTCCGAGCAGGGTTTCTCTGTGTAGTTTTGGTGCCTGTCCTGGTCTCTCTGTAGACTAGGCTGGCCTCGAACTCACAGAGATCCACCTGGCTCTGCTTCCCGAGTGCTGGGATTAAAGGCATGCACCGCCGCCGCCGCCGCTGCCGCCGCCGCCACCACCACCCGGTCTCACTATTTTCTTAAGTGAAAAGCAATCCTGGGTTTACTCTTCACTATCCAAGGCATGAAAACGTAAGATATATTTTTATCATAGAGATTAATAAATTTTAAGGAGTTGAAAAATTGATTAATGGGAATTTTGTGATGAGGAAAGTTCTCACTAAATGCCATAAACATCAACTTTTCAAATGGCATATTTATTGCTAAATAACAAGGCACAAGGACAAATTCAACCTCCTGTTTTTTTTTTTTTTATTTTAGTGATTTGTGATTATAATGTAACAAAACATAAAAAGGTCTTGCTATGAAGAAGCCAACAAAGAAACAAATGAGTTATAATGCAAAATGTAACCTTAGTAGGTCAGAAAATGTGAGTTCAAAAATCAGAACTAAACACAGGAATCAATACCAAAGAAGAAAAAGGAGCTGAACTATAATTTTTCTATGTAGCAAATAGTTGCTGTACAGATATTTACTGTACGTAATATCAGATATTGACTGTGACTTGTACATCCATAAATAGTAGGTAATGGACTACTAAACTTTCTCAAAAGTTAATTTATGATTTTCATATTTGTTGTATTACCAATTTTATTTTCTACTAAAATGGAAATAATTTAAGTCTTTAAATTGTAAAGCTAATGACAATCTCCTATCTAATTTTTACACATTTGATATTTTTGGAGGATATTTAATTTATTTCTTTTTGTCTTTTTTAAGGTACCAAGGGAAACAAACCAAGCTTATTTAGGTTTGGTTAAACATGTGGATTAAGGAATCAAAATGACACATGCCTGTGCAGAACTTTTAACCAGGAAAGCTCATCATCTCTTCTCTACTATGCTCCTCCACAATAATTAACTTGAGTATCAAAGAGACTAATTCTCTTTTCCCTAAGCATTTGTGTTCTGAGGGAATAAGAAGGGAGTATGATGGTTTCTTATAGTGCAGTTTAAACAAAAAGTCTTTTGATTAGATGTGGGAATATTGAAGTCTTCATATGTTAGACATAGTTTTGTTTTGTTTTTTTCTTTGATGTATAAATGTTCAATGGGCTTGGCAATTCAGGTTGCTATTCAAGTTTGAAGGCATGGCACCAAGCACAGGATACAGAACCATTCCATAAGCTTTCCATAGGATGATCAGAGGAGACAGAATATTGGATTGTCAGCAGTTCATTTGTATTAACACTTACTCCTCATGGCACATGGAGGACTTATTGCGGGGCCTTTACCTACCAACCCCACAGTTCCCCAGAGTTTTCTTGAGTGCGAGCAGCAGGAAATATTAGATAGAAGGATTTATTGCGGAGAATATCGCGGAGATAAACAGATAGAAAATAAAGGATAGACTCAAGTGGGCCTGGAACGTATTCCAACGGCCCCTACTGTCTCTGCCCCAGAATATTTATAGAGATGCCGAGGGGTGGAGCAAAGACCTCCTCCCTCAGCACAGCCAAGTGCAGACCATCTCAGACACCTGCACTCAGGCCCATGGTCCAATCATCCTCTCTATGCAGACCTGCTGGGTAAAGCCAAGAGGAACCTGAAAATGGGCTCCCACAACATATGCCTTTGGGCCATGTACCACAGAGCCGTAAAGTGACAAGAAGGAAATTAGAACTAGTTAGTCTGAGTAAAGATCACACACTCCAGGTGACTTTCCCCACAGATTACTTAGTTAAGGGTACTTGTTGATTCCATAGCCAGTCAGTCTTTTAAAAAAGGCCTACATTATCACAGGAAGGAATCAGAATGTGAGTGAATTTCAAAGTAACTGTCAAGGAAGGAAGGCTAGCTTGAAATTTCCTACAGTGGGAAGGACTGGAAACTGTGTTTTAGAATATAAGTAAAATCATATTTAGGAATTACAAAACATATGCCTTTCAAACTCAAACATGACAGAACAGTCATTAACTTAAATGAAAGTGCATGCAGATATGGAAACTCAATATCTGATAACTATTAAGAATTGAATCAGCAAAGGTTTTTTAAATAACATTTTAAAGTATTTAATTTAGTATGTATATTTTTTATATTAAATAAATAATAAAATATATGCTTATATTTAATTTGAGAAAAAAGACACATGAACTGAGCAGATATATGATAAGAACATAATGGAATTATGGGATATCCAAGAATATTTTTCAGAAAGACTAGAGGAAAAGGAAACAGTAATCAATATATATTGTATAAAAAAATAATCTATTTTCAAGAAAAGGGGAAATGACAAGTTGTTTTACAATAAAATTCAATATATTTGCTAGAAAAATAACTTGTTTTATTTTATTTATTTTTATACATTGTACTAAAGTACTTAGGACTGTGTGTGTGTGTGTGTGTGTGTGTGTGTGTGTGTAAAAACAGTTTATAAAAAAAGAGACCACAAATTTGAAAAAGAGAAAGAAGGATATATAGGAGTGTTTTAAGGAAGGAACAGGAAGTAGAAAATTATGTAATTATATTATAATCTTAAAAAATTAAATAATAAAAAAAAGAAGTAATGCTATAAAAGTTTAAAGTACACAACAATATAAATAGTCCTGATCAAATTTTCTAATAATCAAATATTTCTGTCAACTTAATCATGTTTATTAAATTTTTAAATATGGAAAATCTATGAAATGGTAAGTAAGATTTAAAATAATTTGCAAAATAGCATAGCAAAATAATGTTTGACAAAGGTTACAGAATATAACCATAAATCAGTTCAATTCAAACTTCATCATTTATCCAGAGATTAGAATTTTACATGTATTTTCTTCTTAATCACAAGTTCATAAAAATGCTATCATGTACATCTAAATTAGCTTCATGTTGGGGAAATATAGATCAATCCAGAACATTTTAACAGTATAAAGTTATTTGAACAACATTGAAGAAAACCCATCTACACCTACATTCTGAAGGGCCTTGTGAACTCAAGACTCCTGTCTTTTTGGATAAATCCCTTTTACAGTATAAGAATGAAGACTAAGAGAGATGACAGAATCTCAATTTCCTAAAATAGTGGAGTTACACAAAATAAAACTTCTTCATAAACTCTTGGTTCCTCTGATATAGACAGATTATATCATTAAAAAGCAATCATGCCATACTCTCAGCAAAGAGGTATACAAGATATATTTTTTTCTTATGGGAGATTTTTTTTTACCCAAACATACATTATTATGATATTATATGTTACTATATTATATGTATATAAAAAGAACTAATATTCAAATAATAATGCTAAATAAAGAAAAATGCATGTCTTACATAGGATATATTCAGTCATTATTACTTTGACAGTATTTTAAGGCAATATTCAGCTCTTTTTATAGACTGTAATTATTATACATTGATAAAATTCAATGTATTAACATACATAAAAGTAGTAATTTGGTATATTAATGATTGGTGCTTTAAACTGGGACAATCTTAGAACTGTGAGAAATGATTGTTTCTAACTGGCAGGTAAAGCCAAACCAAAGAAAGTTCACAAGGACAGACAGCAAAAATCTGTGATTCTTAGCATGCTGCTACAGGTTATTTGCTCTTCATTCAGTTGTCAAATTCTTCTGAATGTTGAATTCCTAATTAACAGGATGGACCGTAAAGTTCTATTTATCATACTTATAAAACAAGGATGTTTTGATGATTAAACGTGACAGTTATGTAGAAGTGTTTGTCAAACACAACAGTTCTCCTTTTCAGTTCTAAGTGAGAACTGCCAACACAGTTCCCCTTCAGGGCACAATGGATTCCACAGGACAGCTAGTCTTAACGAGAGAGCAGGTGTTGATTCCAACATAATCAAAGAACTGCACTCAGTAAATGATCATTAAAAGGAGACATTGCTATATTAATAATTTAAAATAATTGGAAAGGAGTTGTTTAACTAAAATAAGAGTTTCCAGATACCGCTCTAATTTTGACAGTAGGATGCATATAATCACAGGCCCGTACATTACTTAGTAAAAATATAAGAGAGCAAACATGTTGTACACTTGCTTTAGTAGATACCTACCAACTCCAGACATCTCAGGAACAGTGGCTGTGTACAAGTCTTTTGTGAATTTTGGCTCATTGTCATTGATATCATGGATTTTAATGATGAATTCAGATTCTGGCTCCACTTGCCGCCCAGTCTTTCTGTCTATAGCCTTGGCACGAAGAATATACAGGGATTTTTCTTCTCTGTCTAATTTCTTTGCAGCATGAATGTCTCCTGTATTTTCATCTATAACGAACAGATTGCCAGCCCCATCTCCTGTCAAAATGTATTTTAAATTTCCATCTCCTTTATCTTGGTCAGTGTGAAGCTTCAAAGAGTAGAAAAGAAGAATTCTGTAAATATATGGGTGGTCATTTCAGTGAAAACAATTTGATAGGCACTAATTTCTCCCCATATCATATTATGTCAATCATGATCTGGACAATTATCTCAGATCAAAGGGAAACTAAACATTTCAGATTTTGTTATTCTTAACATATAACACAACCAGGAATGGATGAACTTAGAATAAATGGTACTTGGGTTCTTTCAAAATCTAGTGGTTCAAAATACTTTGAGTAGAATATTACCAAAATTTAAACCTCTATCTTACTACAGAAGAGAAAGATAAATTCGTCTGCATTTTGTGTTTGAAATATCAATCTGAATTACATTTTAAGCAAATAAACTCAGATATGATATGAGGTATTAATAATTCATCCTAATGGTGACTGCAGAACTAAGGAATTAGTTTTTAGCTAGTGTTCATTTTCGGTAGTTATTCTGCAGAAGCCTCTGTTTATGGAAACGAGTCACAAAGAGGATAGACTTTAAATGTTAAATCATTTGCAATATGACTTTCAGAAAGTGCTTTTTTTTTTGCTACCACATTCTCATATGTGAGAAATGATCTTCTTTCTAAACATTTTAAACTTCAAGTGACACAAAACAAGTGGGGATATCTTTGTTGATACGTCATGTCTTTTTTGTTGTCGTTGTAGTTGGGAAGTCTGGCTTACTTTTTTTTTTTAATTTAAGAAAATTTTTATTCATCTTATGTATCAACCACAGATCCCCCTGTCCTCCACAGATCCTTTTGTAATCCTTCGTCATCTCCCCCCCCCCAGCCTTCCCGCCTCCTGACCCAACCTTCAATCCCTCTTCTTTCTGACCCATGGGGAGTCAGCAAAGCCTGGTACATTCAGTTGAGGCAAGAACAAGCCCCTGTCCCCTGTATCAAGTCTGAGCAAGGCCTCCCACCATAGGTAATGGGCTCCAAAAAGCCAGCTCATGCACCAGGCAATGGCATCATGAAATTTACAGGCAAATGAATGGAACTAGAAAATATCATCCTGAATGAGGTAACCCAGACTCAGAAAGACAAACACAGTATGTATTCACTCATAAGTGGATACTAGACACAAAGCAAAGTATAACCAGACAACAATCCACAACTCCAGAGAAGCTAGCGAACAAGGAGGACTCTAAGAGGGAAGCATGGATCACCCTGGGAAGGGGAAATAGATGAGAGCTCTAGAGTAAACTGGGGGTGAGGGAAGGCCATAGATGGGAGGGGATGGGGAATGAGAACATGTGGGAAGGGAATGGCAGAGCTAGGGGAGGGATGGAGTGGGAGAGCATCGAGAGATATCTTGATAAAGGGAGACATTATGGGGTTAGGGAGAAACTTGGTGCTATGGGAATTCCCAGGAATTCACAAGGATGACCCCAGGTTAGAGATGTCACATTTTAAAGAAAAAGTAACATGTGATCTAATTAATATTTATTTTATAAAGATAACTTCTTCATAAAAGCAACCTGATGATTAGGGTTGGAATTCATTTGTAAAATGATGCCTAAATGAACCTAGGATGAATCCCAAAAACCATAATAATAATGACAATAGATTATAAATAATAATTAAGACTATATGGACAACTACTGAGAATTTAAAACAAATAGACTAAGTAATCACAGCCATTCCGAACTGGATGAAACCTTACTTTTGGCAATGATTGTGGTTAATATGTTAGATAGAAATAATTTATCTGTGTATATTGGTACAATATCATGACTTAATAAATTTCTAGTTTTGGATGTTAAACCAAAGTATTTTATAAATTGGTCTTTCACAATTTCTTTCTCTGCAATGAAAAAACATAGAATGGAATGTATATGAGATATTAAGATGTTGACTGCGGGGTATGATTTCTGTTATGCAGAGTCATCTACAGTGATATACTATACAGAATAACAATAAGAAATCTAAATGTGATTTATTCCAAAACAGCTAAAGGATCACATTTCAAATAAAATGTTAGTCTGAACTGGCCTCTCCCCTCTACGTTGCTTTCCCACTTAAAACCCACAAATCCTAATCTAACCTGCTTGATACCATCTTCTGAATCTAATTCTATCTTTCTATTTTTCCGTTTGAATTCTTTCTTACCAAAACTAAGAATAGAACACTGTTTAATCTTCTCTTTTGCTTTAAACTCCATCAAAATAATCACCACATGCAACAATTGATTTCTTCTCTGAAATATCTTATAAAATCCGTCTCAGCTTCATGACTACAACCAGCCTTTTGTTTTCCCACCATATTTTGTCTAGTATAGAGCAATAACCTCATGGTGATACTGCCTCCACTCTTATCCCATGACAAATAATTCTTTTCATGTTAGAGAAAATTATGAATACAGTCATATGAGGAATTTTTAAAAAAGCAGTGTTTAAGATAAGTAATAAATCACAATAAGCCAGAGTTAGTCACATACAAATATGTGTTCACATGGGTGGGTGCGTATTTTTCTTTTTTAATTTGTTTAGTAATACAACCTTATTGTATTAAATTCCATAATATTAATTTTAAAAGAAATGTTTACTTCTGCAGTCCTAATAAATGCTTGTTGGTTTACTCTCCCACGTATAACATTGATAATCATCCCTTAGTTGTAAAAGTTATCATTGTTATTTTTCACTTCCTTAAGCATATGTACCAAGTGGATTGTTTTCCCTGAACAATTCTAACTACTTTCACGCGTAATTTGCATGTTTCTTTCACTGCTTTACACTCTTTCACATATTCTGAGTTGTTCTCTTATTAAGTACTTGTCCTATCTCCTCTTTGTATTTTTCCCCTAAGAACACTTTCTCTAATTCAGTAGATTAGGATGGATGAGCAGGCATGGTAATTCATAACAAAAAGGCACTTTCAATCATTGGACTAACCATGTCTAATAACTCTTCAATGTGCCAAACTAACTCTATAGTGTGTTAAGAAAAGATTGTTACATGTTTTTGGTTCCCCAAAATATGTTTACTAAGGACTTGGTATTCTTTATTTTTAACAGCATATTCTTCAAATATATACAAAAAATTCATCTATTTGTAATTATTAGTAAAATTAGATCAATAAATAAAGCTACTTCTAAATTTAAATAACATTTCAGAAATACCCATACATGAATAAAATTATTTTAATAAAAATATTTACAAAATATTGATGATAAGTATTTCTGTTCGATTAACCATTACATCCTATGATCTTGAAACAACACTTTAGTAAAAGGAAATATTACAGGAAGAATGAGAATGTCAGATAAAGAATAATATGCACCGAGGGGCTGGAGAGATGGCTCAGTGATCAAGTACACTTGCTGCTTTAGCAGAGGACCTGGGTTCAATTCCCAGCACCCACATGGTGGTTCCATCCGTAACTCCAGTTCCAAAGGATCTGATGCCCTTTCCTGGCTTCTGTGGGCTTTGTACACACATGGCCTACATACATGCAGGAGAAATATTCATATATATAAAATAAAATAAATGATCTCCAAAATTATAAAAAAAAAAAAGAATAATATGCACTGAACATTCATTAATATATTAAAAATTACATAATTAACTAAAACATTCACTTTGTTGATTTGATTAAACTATTATATATTGATACCATCTTCTGTCATAATTATGCTCTAGGTTTGTAGACTTGGATATAAATAATCAATTAAGTATTTTATTAATGAAATATATATATATATATATTATTTAGTATTTTTAACTATATCACATCAAAATACTGTTAAGAGGTACATACTTTAATAACAATCATTTAAGTTATATTTTTTCCTTTCTTTTTAGGTATTGTGAGCTTTTAACATTTAAGAATAAATTGTACTAATTCTGTAATGAAGAAAAAAAGTGATGAGGAATCATATAATATAAATAAGACATTTCCCCACAAATTTTCTCTACTTTTCTAATATGTTCTCCAAAGATAAAAAATAAATATGAAAAATCAGTGGAAATTTGTTCAATAAAAGCATTAAATATGGAAACATGTGGAGTAAAAAGTTTTTGTTTATCTATTCTTCCCATCATGTCCACTGTGCTAAAACCATTATACAATCAAAATACACTCAGATATTTCTTAATTTAAGAAGTTATATTCTGGTATTTTGCTATATTGAAATATGCACAAAATTCAGTAATATAATAATTAGAATAATTAGAATATAATTATTTTTCTCAGCTTGATATGATTCTATATTTTGTTAAGAATCATTTTTATAAATATATTTTAAAAACTCATGTTTGTCATATTTTTCTCTTTGTAAATATCTAGGATTTTGGAAATTATTTAGCCAAAACTTGGTCTTACAGTATAAAAATATAGTTTGAATTATTTTATGATACATCTTAAAAATTAAAAATCTTGAATATTAAATTTAGTGAAATTTTAGCCCAAAATATTTGTGGGGCTAAGGATATAAAACACAAGTTTCACTAAACTTGTTCATATGTTGACAGCTCTGTAACACAGCATTTGTATTCTATCATGTAGTGACTTCTTCTATAAAAATCAAATCCAAGCCGGGCGGTGGTGGTGCACGCCTTTAATCCCAGCACTCGGGAGGCAGAGCCAGGCAGATCTCTGTGAGTTCGAGGCCAGCCAGGACTACCAAGTGAGTTCCAGGAAAGGCTCAAAGCTACACAGAGAAACCCTGTCTCAAAACAAACAAACAAACAAAAAATCAAATCTACTCATTTATGTATATGTTTATACATGTGTATGTATATTTATAATATATACATGTGTGAGGGTTTTAAATGAAATTTTGTAGCTGGCATAGTAAAAGATATATAATCTTAGCACTGGAAATTGAGGCAGGAGGTTCGTGTTTAGGATAACATTCTGGAGTAACTAGTGAAAACTTTTCAATGAGAAAGCCTACACTTAAATAAAAATTTAAAAACTATTTTATAAATATAAATTTTAAGATTTTTTTTAGTTATTTTTACTATTTTAAACTTGTAAAACCCTATACATAGACTTTTGAACATGTGCATTAATGAGGAAAACCTGCAGTAGTTTATACAAACAACATATGTGATTAAAATCTTAACAAGATACATATTCATGTATCCAAACATATAAACAAACTGAAAGAAAAAAACACATGATCATGTCATTAGAAGCTGAAAAGCCTTTGACAAAATCCAAAATCCTTTCATGATAAAAGTCTTGGAGAGATCTGGAATACAAGAAACATACCTAGTCATAATAAAGGTAATTTACAGCAAGCCAATAGCCAATGTCAAATTAAATGGAGAGAAACTCAAAGCAACTTCACTAAAATTAGAAGCAAGACAAGACTGGCCACTCTCCCCATATCTATTCAATATAGTTTTCGAAGTCATAGCTAAAGCTATAAGACAACAAAACAAGATCAAGGGGATACAAATTAAAAGGAAGAAGTCAAACTTTTGTTATTTGGAGATGATGTGACAGTATACATAAGTGACCCCAAAATTCTACCAGGGAACTCCTACAAGAGATGAACACCTTCAATAATGTGGCAGCATACAAAAATTAACTAAAAATAAATCATCAGCTTTCCTATATACAAATGATAAACAGGCCAAGAAAGATATCAGAGAAACATCACCCTTTATAATCGCCAAAAATCATATAAAATACCTGGGGTAACTCTAACTAAGCAAGTGAAAGACCTGTGTCTTTGAAGAATGAAATTGAAGAAGATATCAGAAAATGGAAAGATCTCCCATTCTCACAGATAGGTAGAACCACATAATAAAAATCACAATCTTATCAAAGCTACCTACAGATTCAATGCAATCCCCATCAAAATCCAAATATCACAGACTTCAAAAGAACAATATTCATTTTCATATGCGAAAACAAAAAACCCGGAATAGCTAAAACAATCCTCTACAATAAAGCAGCTTCTGGAGGCATCACTATCCCGATGGCAAGCTCTACTACAGAGCTATAGTAATAAAAACAGCTTGGTATTAGCATAAAAACTGGCATGTGGACCAATGGAATCGAACTGAAGACCCTGACATGAATCCGCACACCTACGAACACCTGATTTTTGACAAAGAAGCCAAAACTGTATCATGGAAAAAAGAAAGCATCTTCAACAAATGGTGTTGGCATAACTGGATGTCAATATGTAGAAGATTGCAAATAGATCCATATCTGTCACTATGCACAAAACTTAAGTCCAAGTGGATCAAAGACCTCAACATAAATCCAGTTACTCTGAACCTGATAGGAAAGAAAGTAGGAAGTAGCCTAGAAAGCATTGGCACAGGAGACCACTTCTTAAATATAACAGAGTATCACAGACACTGATAGCAATAATTAATAAATGAGACCTCCTGAAACTGAGAAGCTTCTGTAGGACAAATGCTGTGGGATGTTCTGTATGGCAAATGTGTTGCTGATTGGTCAATAAATAAAACACTGATTGGCCATTGGCTAGGCAGGAAGTGTAGGCGGGACAAGGAGGAGAATAAAGCTGGGAAGTGGAAGGCTGAGTCAGAGACACTGCCAGCCGCCACAATGAGAAACAGCATGTGAAGATGGCGGTAAGCCACAAGCCATGTGGCAAGGTATAGATTTATAGAGATGGATTAATTTGATCTGTAAGAACAGTTAGCAAGAAGCCTGCCACGACCATACAGTTTGTAAGCAATATAAGTCTCTGTGTTTACTTGGTCGGGTCTGAGTGGCTGTGGGACTGGCAGGAGAAAGAGATTTGTCCTGACTGTGGGCCAGGCAGGTAAACTCTAGCTACCAATGGTGTCCAACGTGTTGACAAGAGTTTTCACCTAAAACCTGAGAAAAGATTCTAAAACGGAGCTAAAAACAGATTCCTAATTGTCTCTCTCAAATGAGCTGCAGCTGCCGGTTTGAGCTACTTGTGGGTTCCTATCCTGTGTGCTTGACCTGCCATATGGCGGGAATGAGGCCTCTGCAACTGGCACATTAAGCTGCGTGGTAGATTTAGCCTTTGCAGGTACAAAACAAAAAAAGAGGTTTCTGGACTACACGCTGCTTGGATAAAAGCATAGACCCACAATAGCTCCTAGAGCTGAAAGTAAACTACCACCATCATGGTGGGAAGCTGAGGTGGGTGGAGCCAGCAGCCACAGCTGCTACAGTTTAAGGCAATAGATTCACAATAAGACAGATTCAGATGTAATAGTTTACAATGTTTGTAAAATACACGTAGGCTTGAAAGAGACAAAAAAGGTGATATATACAGTTATAGAAACAAATACATAGTTTTAAAAAATAAAGTCTTTAAAGAGACAGTAAAATTAATATAAAAAATAAGCCACGTGAAGATGAATATTATACAGAGAATCTGGATTGTGTTGTCTTTGGGATTTTTAACTGCAGAAAAACATTTGATTGTAAAAGCTGTTGAGTTATGCCAATATGTATATTTTAAAGATACCTTGACTTCAAAATTTGGATGTAAGGATGTGTTGCTTTGGAAAAGAGACTCTGCTTTTGTTCCCACAGAAAGCCAGAGGCCATGGATTTGTTCCAGATTAAGATACATCAGGTTTGACCAGCCAAGACCCCCTGAAAGGTCTCCGATGACACCATGGCCCAGACGATCCAACATCCAGAATGGTTTGAAGGCATCTGGCTCAGACAATACAGCCTCATGGACTATTCCATAATCCTAAAATTTTCTTTGTGTCCCCATAAGATACAGCGCCCCCCTCCAGCAGGAAGTAGTAAGAGAAGCTACGTCCAAATTCCCAAATTATATGTAATTTTACTTTGTTAAGGTTAAAACCTTCCTTTTTGAAAAAAAAGGGGGGGAGTGCTGTGGGATGTTCTGTATGGCAAATGTGTTGCTGATTAGTCAATAAATAAAACACTGATTGGCCATTGGCTAGGCAGGAAGTGTAGGCAGGACAAGGAGGAGAATAAAGCTGGGAAATGGAAGGCTGAGGCAGAGAGACACTGCCAGCCACCACGATGAGAAACAGCATGTGAAGATGCCGGTAAGCCACAAGCCATGTGGCAAGGTATAGATTAATGGAAATGGATTAATTTAAGCTGTAAGAACAGTTAGCAAGAAGCCTAAGACAGCCATACAGTTTGTAAGCAATATAAGTCTCTGTGTTTACTTGGTCGGGTCTGAGCGGCTGTGGGACTGACAGGTGAGAGAGATTTGTCCTGACTATGGGCCAGGAAGGAAACTTTTAGCTACCGACAAAAGACACGGTAAATAAGACAAAAAGACAGCCTACAGAATGGGAAAAGATCTTCAACAACTCCACATTGACAGAGGGCTGATCTCCAAAATACATAAAGAACTCAAGAAACTAGACATCAAAATACCAAACAATTCAATTAAAAATGGGCTACAGAGCTAAACAGAGAATTCTCAACAGAATAATCTCAAATGGCCAAAAGACATTTAAGGAATTTCTCAATATTCTTAGTCATCAGGGAAATGCAAATGAAAGCGACTCTGAGATACCATCTTACAGATGTCAGAATGGCTAAAATCAAAAACACGTGAATCTCTTTGGAAAGAGGAAACAGAGATCTTCATCAGTAAACTGGTGATGGTGGGTAATAGAGTATAGGGTATGGGGGATGAGAACATAAGGGAATGGGATGGTTAAGCTAGAACAGGGATGGAGTGGGAGAGTAATGAAAGAAGTATTTTGATAGAGGGAGAAATCATGGGGATAGGGAGAAACCTGGTGGTAGGAAAGTTCCCAAGAATCTGTGATGATGACCCCAGCTTGTGCTACTAGCAATAGTGGAGAGGGTGCCTGAGCTGGCTTACCCCAGTAATCAGATTGGTGAGTACCCTAACTGTCATTATAGAGCTTTCATCCAGTAACTGATGGCAGAGATCCACAGCCAAGTACCAGGTCAAGCTCCAGGAGTCCAGTTGGAGAGAGAGAAGAGGGATTCTATGAGCAAGGGGCATCAAGATCATGATTCAGAAACCTACAGAGACAATAGAACCAAGCTACTAGGATCTCATGAATTTTAAACCAATAGCTGCGGAACCTCCATGGGACTGGACTAGGCCCTCTGCATAAGCAAGACAGTTGTGTAGCTTGGTCTGCTTAAGGGTCCCCCTGGCAGTAGGATCAGGATCTATCCCTGGCATGAGCTGGCTTTTTGGAGACCATTACTTATGGTGGGATACTTTACATAGCTTTGATGCAGGGGGAGGGGCTTGGCCTGCCTCAACTGAATGCACCAGGGTTGCTGACTCCCCATGGAAGACCTCACTTCTTTGGAGAAGGGAAATGGGGGGGGGTTGACAGGGGAAAGCTGGGTGAGGTGAAAGAGGGAAGAGAGGGGACTCTATGGTTGGTAGGTAAAATGAATAAAAAAATTCTTAATAAAAATCTTTTATAAATATAAATTTTAAATTTTATTTTACATAGACTTTTGAACATGTGTATTAATGAGGCAATCTGTAATAGTTTATGCAAATATATACCATAACAGATTTAAATCTTAACAAGATAACTATTCATGTATTCCAACATATTTTTATTTTGTCATGATGAAAATTCTCAAAAACATCTCTTAAATTATTAACCAGACTTATTCTATATTTTTAGTTGAAAATAAACTTTTGTTTTATTGAAAAATTGAAAAAAATTGAAATTGAAAAAAACTTTCATACAATACGTTCTGACTACATTTTCTTCTGTCTCTGCTCCTGCCAACTAACTCCCACCTTCCCTCTCCACAAAATACATTCCCCCTTCCCTCCATTTCCTCTTCAGAAAAGGGCAGGTCTCCAAGAGATGACAGTCAAACAGGACAAGAAAAGATACAATAAGACAAGGCAAACCAGACTTACTGTAATCAGTGGTCACATACTATACTTTCTGCTCCGATCTAACTCTAACTTAACATTTTATCACACAGAACTTTCCTACTACAAAAGGGAATTTTATGATCAAACAATTTATACTGCAAAAGTGACCACTATATTGTAAGCAAAATGGTTGGACATTTTCTGGTAAGGACATTTAGGGATAAGTTGTGTGGATAAATCTCTTTTGTCATACACAGGTGTAGCTAGAGTTTTCCTGCCTAGCCCACAGTCAGGGCAAATCTCTTTCACCTGCCAGGCCCCCAGCCACTCAGACCCGACCAAATAAACACAGAAACTTATATTGGTTACAAACTGTATGGCCGTGGCAGGCTTCTTGCTAAGTGTTCTTACAGCTCAAATTAATCCATCTCTATAAATCTATACCTTGCCACGTGGCTCGTGGCTTACCGGCATCTTTACATGCTGTTTGTCATCGTGGTGGCTGGCAGTGTCTCTCTGACTCAGCCTTCCACTTCCCAGCTCTATTCTCCTCCTTGTCCCGCCTACACTTTCTGCCTAGCCAATGGCCAATCAGTGTTTTATTTATTGACTAATCAGCAACACATTTGCCATACAGAACATCCCACAGCACTTCCCCTTTTTTTTTTTTTAAAGGAAGGTTTTAACCTTAACAAAGTAAAATTACATATAATTTGGGAATTTGGGCGTAGCTTTTCTTACTATTTTCTGCTGGAGGGGGCACTGTATCTTATGGGGACACAAAGAAAATTTTAGGATTATGGAATAGTCCATGAGGCTGTATTGTCTGAGCCAGTTGCCTTCACACCATTTTGGATGTTGGATCATCTGGGCCATGGTGTCATCGGAGACCTTTCAGGGGGTCTTGGCTGGTCAAACCTAATGTATCTTATTCTGGAACAAATCCATAGCCTCTGGCTTTCTGTGGGAACAAAAGCAGAGACTCTTTTTCAAAGTAACATATCCTTACATCTAAATTTTGAAGTCAAGGTATCTTTAAAATATACATATTGGTTTAACTCAACATCTTTTTTGATCAAATGTTTTTCTGCAGTTAAAAATCCCAAAGACAACACAATCCAGATTCTCTGTGTAATATTTATCTTTACGTGGCTTATTTTTTATATTAATTTTACTGTTTCTTTAAAGACTTTATTTTTTTAAAACTATGTATTTGTTTATATAACTGTATATATCACCTTTTTTGTCTCTTTCAAGCCTACGTATATTTTACACACATTGTAAACTATTACATCTAAATCTGTCTTATTGTGAATGTATTGCTTTAAATTGCAGCAGCTGTGGCTGCTGGCTCCGCCCACCTCAGCTTCCCAACATGGCCTTAGTACCTTACCACCAGCTCTGAGAGCTATTGTGGGTCTATGCTTTTATCCAAGCAGCATGTAGCCCAGAAACCTCTTTTTTTGTTTTGTACCTGCAAAGGCTAAATCCACCATGCAGCTTAATGTGTCACTTGCAGAGGTTTCATTCCCGCCATACGGCAGCAGGTCGAGCGCACAAGCTAGAAACCCACCAGTAGCTCAAACCAGCAGCTGCTGCTCATTTGAGAGAGACAATTAGGAACTGTTTTTAGCTCCGTTTTAGAATCCTTTTTCTCAGTTTTTAGGTGGAATTCTTGCCCCATGTTGGGCGCCATTTGTAGCTAGAGTTTTCCTGTCTGGCCCACAGTCAGGACAAATCTCTTTCACCTGCCAGTCCCACAGCCACTCAGACCCGACCAAATAAACACAGAAACTTATATTGGTTACAAACTGTATGGCCGTGGCAGGCTTCTTGCTAACTGTTCTTACAGCTCAAATTAATCCATCTCTATAAATCTATACCTTGCCACATGGCTTGTGGCTTACCGGCATCTTCACATGCTGTTTCTCATTGTGGCAGTTGGCAGTGTCTCTCTGACTCAGCCTTCCACTTCCCAGCTTTATTTTCCTCCTTGTCCTGCCTACACTTCCTGCCTAGCCAATGGCCAATCAGTGTTTTATTTATTGACTAATTAACAACACATTTGCCATACAGAACATCTCACAACACACAGGTTTATCAAATAGTCACTTTAGTGACCTATGATCCTAATAGATAAGTAAGTGAGATGACTCATAATTTTGGTGTGGGTTAGTTTCAACAGTGTTATTGTTTAGGTATTGTTAGGTCTCAAACGCAGAAAAAAAGGCTCACTGAGGTGCCTATTTAACATATCAAAGAAAATCTGGTCACCAGGCTCTCCCAGCATCTCTCAGTCCCTACCTACTACAGGGGATGGCTGGCACATCCTACCACCTATACTAAACTTCTACAGCCAGGGGCTGGACTATTCTTCCCCAACTTCCCTTCACAATATGATCCAGCTGTTTTGGTTACCCAGCCTTTTCATCTACTCTGGCTCATTCCTCTCTTCTAGCCCCTCTCCTTACATGGCCCAGCTCAGGGTCATGTTGACACTGGACCCTTCCAGATGCCTCTGGCAATGTTCTCCCTCATATTTATAATAAACTTTCTTCTCCACTACACCTTTCTTTTTTTTTTCATTTATATATGAATGCCAAAAATAGGTTCATGTATCTGAACACCATGTCCCCAGCTGTTAGCACTATTTTGTAGGATGTGATACCTTGAGGAAATAGAGCCTTGCTGGAGGAATGAGTCACTGGCAGTGGGACTAGGATGTTTGATAATTTGGCTTGAATTCCATTACCCTCTTTGGTTCCTGACAGCAAACACCATGTGATCAGCTGCTGCACACCCCTGCCACCATATCTTGACCAATATGATGGCCTTGTCTTCTAAGTCCTAAGACAAAATACTTTTTTCCTCCCCTAAGTTGCAATGAGGAAAATAAACCAATACAGCTAACAACAAAGTCGTTGTTCAATAAGCTCATGAAGAAAGAGATCATGGCACCAGGGGAGGAGGTTTATTTTGTCAGTGTTCAGCAACATGTATGTTGGTTCATCAGGGTCATCTTTGCTAGAGTGCCTGCTGAATCTCAAGCTGTCTTCAGTGGGAACTAAATATGCCAATAAGCCACCAAAGTGTCACTATTGGAAAGGGTTATCAGACATCTGCCTTACATGAATGAGATCTTTTGACACAGATTTTTCCCTTATCTTCAAACATATTACAAAACTTCTCTCCTTGATCATACTATGAAGCTTTATAACAGAACTCAAACACAGTTGTTCTTGACAAATTCATTACTCAATGACAGAAACATTGCAGGTGATTCCTGATCACAAAATTCACTGATCTAATACATGTCATCATCCTGAAGCATATATTACATGTCAGAACAACTTGCCCAATCCCTATGAGATACTAACCAACAGGCATTATCCTTGGAACCAGAGGTCATTCCATATTTTCTTAAATCCAGGTATTTCAGGATGACAAAACAAGGACAAAACCAGAATGTACTCTTCTAAATTGATCATCAAAATTATTGAATGCATATATGTAATGCAATATGTATTTGTATAGGTGCAATGTTTATATATGTATTTCCTCCAGAATATAAAAAAGAGAAAGGAAGGCATCATAAATACTCATTCCATTAAGTAGTAATTAACTTTAATTAATAAAACCTGGTTAGAAGAAGAAGAAAAGGTATAAAGAATACAATGTCTCTTTCTTACAGACACATATGCAAAGATCTTCAAAAGGATGGTAGAAAGTCAAATAAAATCTGCACATATGAAGTACATTACCATCAGGATTTAATCCATGGATACAAGATTATTTAAACATTACCAAGGAATTAATGTAGCTTCTCATTTGACAGGTTAATAAAAGATATAAACATAAAATATATACCTGAAGAACCTTTAAAAACTCCCAGTACTGGGTGATGACAGAAAACTCTCAGCAAGCTGGGAATAAATTGACACTCTACTAAATCACAAAAAATAGGCATTTCCAAAATAAATACACAGACAGGTCTAAACTTAGTGAGCATCTATTGGCTTCTAAGATCAGAAACAAAGCAACGGTTTTTACTTCTGTTGAATGTGCCATTGGAAGTCCTATGCAATACAGCAATACAAACCAATGAAAGTCGAAGGGATACTGATTCAAAAGGAAGATAATAAGACTACCTTCCTGTGTCAATAACATGGAAGGTTATGCAGATTACACTTAAAGTTTTCCATAATAACAAAAGCATAAACCAATTCTTTCATCTAGCAAGTGAAGATTATATGAGCTTATTGTTAAAAAATAAACATAGAGGGTGTATTTTAGCAATAAACAAATGAATCTGTAGCTTGAGTTTTCCTGCCTGGCCCACAGTCAGGACAAATCTCTCTCACCTGCCAGTCCCACAGCTGCTCAGACCCGACCAAGTAAACACAGAGACTTACATTGGTTACAAACTGTATGGCAGTGGCAGGCTTCTTGCTAACTGTTCTTACAGCTTAAATTAATCCATTTCTATAAATCTGTACCTTGCCACATGGCTTGTGGCTTACTGGCATCTTCACATGCTTTTTGTCATTGTGGTGGCTGGCAGTGTTTCAGACTCAGCCTTCCACTTCCCAGCTTTATTCTCCTTCTTGTCCCACCTATACTTCCTGCCTGGCCACTGGCCAATCAGTGATTTATTTATTGACCAATCAGCAACACATTTGACATACAGACCATCCCACAGCATAAGACTACCTTCCTGTGTCAATAACATGGAAGGTTATGCAGATTATACTTAAAGTTTTCCATAATAACAAAAGCACAAACCAATTCCTTCATCTAGCAAGTGAAGATTATATGAGCTTAATGTTAAAAAATAAACATAGAGGGTGTATTTTAGCAATAAACAAATGAATCCTTATTACCTTGTTCTTTTTTTTTAATAGGGTCTCTATGCACCCACCTCTTGAGTTCTGAATTATAGGCACGCATCATCACACTGAGTTTTTATATAATGCTAGGGATTTGACCAACCCATGTCTTCATTTAGGCTAGCAAGCCCACTACCATCTCTGTAACATCTTCCACCTCAGAAATCATATTTTCCACTATTCTTATTATTTTATGGGGATTATTATAAATAATTATTATTTATTATATCAACTCCCCAAATGAAATATTTAGTTAAGATATAATAAAATACGTATAATCTTTTCATGTCAAAAACCTACAAAATTGATATAAGAGATGACAGAAAAATCAAATAAATGACGAGAGACGTCATGTTAGTGAACAGAAGAATTGAGGACCCTGATGCCAATTCTTAACCTTGTCTGTAGAGTCAATGAATCAATAAAAAATCAGAAGTGAGACTGTTTTGTTTTGGTCTATCATCATACTTATTTCTAAGTTTATACAGAAATGGTAATATTCTTAAAATAAACAGCATGGAATTGAAGAGGAATAATGATACTTTAGTCCAAGAAGTTTGAAAATTTAGAAAGAGTATTCAGTTCAATAGAGCAGAGTAGAGAGACTGGAAATTAATGCAAATAAATACATTCACATTATCTTTCACAGAAGAGGAAGCACAGTCCTTTGTGAATGGCCCGGGACAACTGGAAAGAGCTGCCAGAAGAATGAATCTGTATAACTCATACATAAACACACACACATAACAACACACATCTTAACACCAAGTACATAACTAATGTAATAAAATTACAGAAGTAAGTATGGGACACTTCCTAAGTCACCTTATATTTTATAATATCATTTTAGTTACAAAATTTTAAATGGCATTATCCAAACTTCATAAAAATTAAAGACAGCTCCTTTGACAAGACATTACCAATATTTAAATGAGTGCCACATACTGGGAAAACATTTGAAATTTATTTAGTGTAACTATCATAATAAATTTTGCGAAAATAATTACCTCAATCATAAACTGATTTACCTCTTTTGATCAAAGAAGAAAGTCAGAAATATAATACATGTAAAATGGACAATATTAGAACCATAAAATACAACTGCATTACTGTCATACCATATGAGACAGAAATACAGAAAATGATTATCCAAATTGTAAAAACCAGTTTCTAGTTATGAGATATCCTTGGCAGACATATAAAACCATGGAACTAATGTAAGCTATTCATAACACAGGACACCAAGGAGTGTGTTGCAGAAAGTAGATGGGAACTCTGCTTCTTTTTTTAAAGTTATTTTTTTCCTGTAAATCTTGAACTGCTCTAAAATTAAAGTCTACTAATTACAGAAACAATAAAAATACATTATGAAAACATTTGTGAGGAGAAAGTGAAAAATAAGCCACAAAGTGAAATTGTCTTGAAATTGTTAAAATAATTTATGTGAATAGTTTTTGAATTTATTATATAAGTAAGTCAACCAGTACAAAATCAGGAGAATATAATAAGATTTTGTAGTAGATGCTTGGAAAATCAATAAATATTCAAGGTGCATTCATCTGCTTGATCTTTTAGCAAAATGTATATGGATGCTCACTGGATAAGACTACACATATTTCTTTAAATATATTAAGATAAAGATAAATTAAACAAGCAAATAGAACTATGAAATACTGTAATTCAAGCTGTTACTTCTTTCACACATTTGAGAAACATTTCAGATAAAATACTAAGTTTTATTTATGAAGTTTTATCACACAGCCATAATAGCAAAGTAAGCATGATAAGAGCAGAAAGCAGGTATGTTAACCACTGGAATAAAGCAGAGATCTATAAAACATTCAATATTCTATATCCAACTGTTTATTTTTACAAATATTAAAAAACTCACAGGCATAATTTAGAGAAGAAAAAGACTCTTTATCAAATGGTGCCGACAAAGATTTCCACATGCTGAAGAATGAAGATACTTCCCTATATCTCACGCTATGAAGTAATCGATTCAAAATTGATCAAAGACCTTAATAGAAAACCTGAAAGTCTGAGATAGCTAGAAGAAAACAGAAGTCTAATCCATATCACAATACAGGCATAAGTATATATGTTTTGTAAATCGTTCCAGTAACTCAGGAGCAAAACACGTAAAGAGATTACCTGAAACACAGTAGGGAATTAATATCTAGAATATATAAAACCTAAAAAAACCCAAACACCCTAAATCGTCTAATCAATAAGTATTCTATTGAACTCACCAGGTAAGAATAAAAGCAGAAAAACAACAGATTTGAAAAAAATTGTTAATGTCATTATCTTTCAAGTTTTAACACAGTGAGAACGGCTATCATCAAGAATCAAATGGCAGCATATGCTGAGGAGAACGCACAAGAAATGAATGTTCATACACTAACTACTTCTGGAAATATATACTAATGCAAGTTCTAAGGAAACCAGTATAGAGGAATCTCAAAACAAAAATTGTCCAGAGAGTGAGTCACATGTTACAAAAGAGTTGTATATTCATGTTTATTACATAATTATTACATAATTATCCATATTCCACAATATGGAAACAGACTTAATGATTATCAAAAAATAAGTGGAATTAACACAAATTTTAAAAGGTCTTACTAATAAAACACCTAGAGCCAGATATTGGGGTAAATTCTGAAAGATCAGAGAAACAGAACAAGCCACAGCCAACCTCACCTTGCCAACTCCTCAACTGATCTTGGAATGGATCTCAGCTGAGCTGCTCAAAAGCCTCTAGTTTCTGGTCCTCACACCTTATATACCTTTCTGCTTCCTGCCATCACTTCCTGGGATTAAAGGCGTGTGTCCTTCCCAAGCAAAGACATGAGATCTCAAGTGCTTTGATTAAAGGTGTGTGCCACCAAGCCTGGCTCTGTTCCCAGTGTGGCCTTGAACTCACAGAGATCCAGACAAAACTCTGCCTCCCGACTGATAGGTTTTAAAGGCATGTGTGCCACCACTGTCTGACCTTTATGTCTAATCTAGTGGTTGTTCTGTTCTCTGACACCCAGATAAGTTTATTAGCATACACAATATATCAACCACATGTGGATATTACAAAATACATTTTATCTATACAAAATAAAATCATATTAACTAGCAAAGAAGAATGAAGCTCTATCATTTTCTGGAAAATGCACTAATTGTAGATCATCATCTAAATGAAATTAATTTGCCTCAAAAAGACAAATGGTATTTATTCTCTCAAATTTATAACTAGATTTTAATATACACACATATAGTTCATATATATATATGTATATATGGTGACATAGACTATATATGATGACAAAGTCTATTAAGTTTGAGGAAAGATCTAAAATGAGGGGTCAGATGCCAGTAAGTGTATTGACTGAAGCAACACAAAATATCATATATTTTCTCTTAAGTGAAACCTGGACTCAGTTATTTAGTTATATATATTAATTGTGTTTAGATATATAAAATGTGAAACAGGAGCTGGGCCATTCAGCAGTAGGAATGAAGGGGACAAATAAGCATTTAGAAGAATACAATCTTCACAGCCATGAAAGTAGTGACAAGGAGCATATGCAACAGTTCAACGGCCGTTCATGAGTCAAGACACCACAATGCAAACCACCAAGTAATCCAAGTTGCAAGTCACAATGGGGATTGTACAGAATAAATAATTTTTAATTCAAACAAGTTATCAAAAGATTAAAAAACTGTCAACTTTTTGCTTCTGCTTCCAAAACTACAGTGATGGAATACTAATAGTCTTGGAATGCATGGTAGAGAGGAAAAATCCTAGTGAATGTGT
Source organism: Peromyscus eremicus (assembly GCF_949786415.1). Taxonomy (NCBI): domain Eukaryota; kingdom Metazoa; phylum Chordata; class Mammalia; order Rodentia; family Cricetidae; genus Peromyscus; species Peromyscus eremicus. The sequence goes on from NC_081427.1 coordinate 21,390,720, forward strand.
GAATTTGTTTTTAAATTGTACCAAATACATTTCACATTTAATCAAAGAATTAAATATACACATTTGTAATACAGTTACCTCAATATAGAATTTTTCCTATGATTTTCATGAAATATAATTTAAATTATATCCCTAAGGATGTTACTGCTCCTGTTGTTTTAATAAAAATACTAGCCACATGCACTCAAAAATCTCTTAATTGTAAATGAGTTTTCTATATCCAATAAAAGTATATAAATTTAAACTTACTTAATAGTAATAGTACATGAAGGGATTTTATGACAAATTACTATGGTAAAGAATTGCTTGTTTAGGATAGAGGGCGTCAAGCACAGGTGGGCTGACGAATTCTATGTTTTGAAAATGGAATATCAGGATAATTGTAGACATCCTTAAATGAATATGTATGTGTCACACTAGTTTGTTTTCAACACAATGTAAAATGGCTCATTATTGTACCTTCCAATGTTTTACTTTTTAGGCAATGTGAAAAAGACACTGGCCAACAGATGAACTCATTCAGGTCTTTTCAGTGTATTTTCCTCTTCAATCCAAAGTCCCAGAGGCCTGGAGTACGAGTTAAAGTGTAGCTTTCTATTTATGTAATAAAACACGGACTGAGAACATCCATTGCCATATGTTTTCTTCTTAAAGAAGAAAACACGATCACAACAACATTGTTAAAGCTAGTATTAAAGCACTTTACCTGATTCCAAAGGATGTTGAACATTTCTTTGATTGTTTCTCAGCCATTTCAGATTCCTGGGTTGAGAATTCTCTGTTTAAACATGTACCCTAAATTTTGACTGGATTATTTGGTTTGTTGATGTCTATATTATTGTTTTCTTTATATATTTTGGTATGAGTTCTTTGTCAGAAATGACCTTGGTGAAGACCTTTTCCCATTCTGTAGGCTGCCAATTTGTCCTATTAACATGTCTTTTGCCTTACAGAATCTTTTCAGTTTCACTAGGTCTCATTTATTAATTGTCTGTCTTAGTGTCTGCTCTATTTGTATTCTGTTTAGGAAGTTGTCTCCTGTACCAATGGATTTAAGGCTATTTCCCACTTTTTCTTCTATCAGGTTCAGTACATTTTATTTTCACTTTTATTTATTTTGTGTCTTTTAAATCATGTATCTTTTTATTTTATTAATCAAAAATTTTCATTTATTTTACATGTAAGAAAATAACTGATGTAGCTTTCATTACAGCTGGGTAAATGGATGATTCTTTTTATTCTCTGGTACTGTATATATCATCTTTCAGCAGTATAAAATCAAAACAGTTGGATGAAGCTTCCAGGTCGGTCAGTACCAGCTTGATTTCTATATATATATATATATATATATATATATATATATATATATATATATATATATATATATATATATTTCATTTTACGTACCAACCACAGATCCCATCCCCTCCCTCCTCCCACCTCCCAGCCTTCTCCCCCATCCCACCCCTGATTCCCACCTCCTCCAAGGCAAGGCCTCCCATGTGGAGTCAGCAGAGCCTGATACACTCAGTTGAGGCAGCATTTTTTTTATAACTTTAGTAGGTGGTATCTTTAGAAATACGCCCTTACCTTCAAGTTCTAATGGGTACCTAAGTGCATTGGTAATGGGATGGGATGTGTGGTGGTCTATGGAATTTCCCTGGCTGTGATGATTAATCTTGATTGAAAAGCTGATTACATCTGGAATCAAGTACACCCCAAGCACCCAAGCACTGGACATTTCTGAGGATTTTTCTTGTCTTTTCTTCTGTCTTTTTCTTCTTTTTTTTTTTTAACTTTTATTGATTCTTTGTGGATTTTTACACCATGCATTCCATTCTGTCTTCTCTCCCTGTCTCCTCCCATCTGTCTTCTGCCCTTGCAACCTCCCCATGAAAAAACAGAACCAAATGTAAAAGAAAAACCAAAAGCCAAACAAAATAAATTCTCCAGTGCCCTACTTATTTCCTTTTTCCAGATTATTTTTTGTGGGAAAGGCATTTTCAAGAAAGGGTTTATTCTGTGTAACAGTCCTGGCTGTCCTCAAACTCACTTTGTAGATCAGGCTGGCCTTAACCACACAGAGATCTGTCTCCGTCTGCCTCCACAGTGCAAGGATTAAGGGCATACTCCACCAACACCTGGTCAATTTCCTATTTCTATCTTCTTCCATTTACCCCTCCTTGCTTTCTTTTAAATTCATGGGACCTCTTTCCTTAAATTTATATATGTACATATATATGGATATTATATATAATTATATACATACATACAAATAACATACAGAATGAGCAGGCTTTATATAATTATATATAATTACATAGATATATAATTATTTTAATTACACACACACATATATGTGTATATATATATATATATATATATATATATATATATATATATATCCCACTCAGTCTGTACAATGTTATTTGAATGTATGATTTCAGGGCTAACTTCTGTTTTTTGACAACCAATTGAGATTCTCTTCCATGGGGAACAATGTTTCTTCTGCTCTCAAAATTCTGTGAGGTATTTCCTTAATCAGAGATTTTGAAATCAGAGGACCCTCCCTAAATATTGGCCATATCTTTTGATAGCAGGCCACAGAATCATATAGAAAAAAGAAACTTTACTTTTTCCCACTTGCCCACATTCTCAATGGAAATGTGCAGTAGCCAGTATTGAATTTAAAATTTTCAGAATTGGAAAGTTGACTGAGACAAGAAGATTTTCAAGAAAACTTCAGGTCTAAATTAAAAGCAAGGAATGAAAATCTAATATGCCACAGAAATCATTTCCAACTCTTCATAGATACAATAATTTTCTCTGGTGGTCTGGCCATGGACTGGAGTTGACAGCTGAGTCACAGGAACTTCAAAAGACTAGAGAATGCACATAGGTCTGGTATAGATAATATTACTCACAGTTGTTATATACCACAAATATGAATGGACTAAGTAAGACTCTTTAAGTCAAAATCATCATTGAAGGCTTTGAGCTTAGTGAAAAATAAATAAATGAATAAAACTATGTCTAGAAACTGACTGGACTTGGAAAGTGAGCAAAGTGATAATCTACATATTACTATATGCCATTCAAATGGGAATTGAGTTATGTTAGTAAACTCAAAAATTATATAAACATTAAAACAAGGGTTACAAAGGTCTTATAAAGGATTCATTAAATGAATTACAATGTGAATAAAACCTTTTGTTGTTCCTGTATTAAACTTATTTATTAAATTGAATAATCATATTTATGATTATTCTGAGTCACAGAATCCTTTCAATCAGCATCCCCGAATCCTATCTATCAACTTTCCTGGTATTTCTTCTTTGCTCTCAAGTATTTTACCTAATTTCCAGGGCAGTATATGTCTTCACTCTCTATCTGTCTATCTGTGTATATACATATATATTCTTATGTAGATGTTTTTAATGTCCATTGATTTCTATTTTACCTCATATATTTGTTTATCATTTCCTATCTTCTTTATATTTTGTCATATCTTTATTCCATTTGTGTCTTTTCGATCACTGATTAGATTTTATAGAGGGATTTTTGTTTTGTATTTTTTTGAGGAAATTAAGATTTCTCTTTCATTTTATTTTGTCTTAAGAGGAAAATTCACTATTCTTTCTTACTTTGAAACTGTTGTATAATTGCACATTCATATTCTTCAGTATTTTGCAAAGATATGTCCTTGTTTTTAGTCATTTGTATTTTGTTTTGAAGAAAATGCATTCCAGCTCCATTTCCAGTTGTTCAACATGAATTTGTGCCATAAAGCACTTCAACCTTTACCAAACGCTGCTCAATACTAGGAACAAATGGACAATGTACATAGTGAACCATTGAGTATATTTGCTGTTGTTACACAGAGGAGCAAGGAAAAACGGTTGCTAACAGGAACAAGGGTGACTCAAAGCATCTACATCACAAAAGCTCATACCAGCATGGGTAAGGATTTATCTCTGGAGCTCCCTGTATTCTGCTTCCATTTATATAATCTTTGGTAGTGATTTTGTGAATCTTTTTTCAGGGACTTCCCTAACCCTTTATGTTTCCTTTGCTTCTGAGTGTTATATGACCTATACCTTTATCCTGGAGGGAATATTTCAAGTCAGGGGAAATACCTAGTTACATACCATATACAACATACTTTATAATAATATCCTTTTAATTTTATTTTTATCGTGTGTGTGTGTGTGTGTGTGTGTGTGTGTGTGTGTGTATGTGTGTGTGTTTAATAGAATATGGGAATGTGTGAGCTAAGATACACAAAGAACAGCATTTGGAAGCCAGTGCTATTCTTCAATTAAATGGGATACTGTCATTGAACTCGGCTCATCAGACTTTCAAAGCAAGTGCCTTTACCAGCTGAACCATCCCTCTAGCTCTTAACATTATTTTAAAGAGACATTGTTAGATGATTTTGCCTTATCATATGTTTATATGTGTTCTGAGTATGTTTATGATAGTCTGGCCTTAAGCTATATTTACTATTGAGTGAGTTAAGTTTGTTTTTGTTATTTTTATTATTTAAAACAATTTTTAAACTTGACTTAAAGTTCATTCCATAAGATGGAACACATACCTGACCAAGAACCTGAGACTAGACAGGCCACGGTCCTAGGATAAAACCAAGTAACAGTGGTCTAAAAAAAGAAAAAAAGTTCCTTATAAAATGATACCTAATAATATGTTGTTATATATTCATAGATCAGTGCCTTGCTCAGCCATCATCAGAGAAGCTTCCCCTGCAGCAGATGGGAACAAACACAGACACCCACAGCCTGACATTATGCAGACAGTGAGACACTTGGAGCACACAACACTAAATGGGATGTCTCCATCAAATCACTCCCCTCAGAGCTCAGAGTTACCCTTGGAAGAGGAGTGAGAAAGAGTCTAAGACCAGAGGGGATAGAGGACACCAAGAAATCTAGGGCCTCTAAATCAACATTAGCAAAACTCATATGAACGCCAAGAGAATGAGGCAGCATCACAGGGTCTGAACCAAGTCCACTGCACATACATTATGGCTCCACGTTTAGTGTTTGTATGGGATTCCTGGGTGTGAGAAAGAGTTAGTATCTGATTTTTGTGCTTTCTCTTGAACTCTTTTTCTCCTGTTTATCTTTTCCAACTTTGATGTAACAGATTTTTATTTTAGCTTATTATATTTTATTTTGTTATACGTTTTTAGAATTAATGAGTGAATGAAAACCTATGTACTAGTGTAAAGGTTAACAACTGAACTGAACCTGCTGGAAGAGGGGAGATCAATGTTCTCCAATAGAGTGACACTGGACATATTAACCACTCCAGGACAGGTCTCATATTCAGGAGTAGTTGACCAATATAGGATGGACAGCACAGTGATTTTCTGGGCTTCTATTTGGTGAAAGTCGGTGTGGGGGTGTTTTTTGTTTTGTTTTATGTTTTGCGAAAGAACTTAAAAGTTAGGTGGATGTGGACGGAGAGAGGATCTGGAAGGACTTGGCAGAAGGACTAATTTGACCAAAATATATTAAGATTTAAAAAAAAAACAATATAATTCAAAGGACAATAATATCAGAAGTATAAACTGCCAGTGAGCCTGGGCTTAGGTAAAACTTTCCCTACCACTAATGTCAAAGGACACTACCTTGACCCCTTGCAATCCCCTATTTTACTCTCAGTTCTAGAGCTTGCAAGTTACAGTAAATGGGAAAGAAAGCTGTTTGCTGTAAATATTCTCTCTGTTTATAATCTGTGTTATGTAATTCCCCATTAATTGTCATCTTAACAAAGTAATCTAGTTTTTTTTTCTTTAGTTTGGTTTTTCTTGTTTCTGTACTCTCTTCTCTCAATTTGACCAGAGAGAGGGAACGCAACTTGTTTTCCAGTCATTCTTATCTATTACTGGAGGAAAATTCATGAAACCTATAAATGCAGGTGTCTTCCTGTGCACAAATCATTTAGTCAAGAAACTGTGGAGAACTATGCTTTCAGACTGAAGTTTCTAAGTTTCTAGACATCGTGGGTTATTTATTATATTTGCTGGAAAAATACATGGTTATCTGTGTAAGAAATAGTCCTGGAGATAGCTCACTCATTAAAACACTTGTGTTAAGCAAGAAGACCAGAGTTTCACATCTAGAACTCCCATACACATGCTTTTATATGGAGAGATAGCTAACACTAAATATGCTTCCAAAAAATTCATATGGAAAACTACCACTGTAAAATAAATAAATAGATAATAAATAAATACTACTGTATAAAAAGAGTTTAAGTGGAGTTGCCTTACAATGGAGCAACAATACCCCTATATAAATACCCCAAGGTAAGTAGTAATAATAATAATGTATGGTGATATTTTATTTGTATTAAAATGTTATTTGTATGTTAATAAATAAAGTTGCCCAGGGGTCAGAGCTATTAGCAAGCCATAGGAAAGTAGGGCAGTGGTGACGTACACTTGTAATCCCAGCACTTGGTAGGCAGAGCTGGGTAAGTCTCTGTGTGTTCAGGGATACAGCCATTATTGGACACACATGCCTTTAATCTCAATACCAAGCAAGGAAAACCTGGAGGCCTATACAGACAGGCCATGACAAGGCGGTCATGTGGTTGGGTTTACAACCAATGAGAAGGCAGAACAGGAACATTATATAAAGACTTTAACACAGGGGTAGTTCTGGTTCGGAGAGGTAGAACCACTGCAGGAGGAAGGGTAAGGTTTTAGCTCTTAGCTCTGACCTCTTGGCTTTCTTCTTTGCATTGGTTCTGTGTTTCTTATTTAATAAGAAGGTTGGTTACATCTACAATAATGATTAAAAAAAATCATACAGTACCATAAATGGGGTACTTCTTTTGCAGTTATTGGCCAGTGTAGTCCCATAAGTGCCCTAAACATTACAGACTATTGCCATTTTTCTTAGTTACCATAAAGAACTTCAAAATGAAATTATATTACTGAAAAGACAATAAATATGAGTCATAGAATATGGGGAATGAAGCTGATACTGACTTGGAAGCTTCATCCCTACTGGCTAGCTTTGATAGTGATGGAAGACGCTGTACATAGCACCAGAAGATAAAAGGAATCAGCAGTTTTACCCAGTTGTAAATGTTGTAAGCCATACCGACGACTGGGCTGTCAATAATACATGCTCACTTGTGCATTAGTGGTATGAATATCATGGAATAACCACTCTTTCTTATTGGACTTCAAACTTGCTATACAAGATGAAACCCATAGCTGCACTGATACTGGCCTGTGAAACTGTGGCTAGATATGTTATAAACTGTAGGGGAGAATCTATTGTTCTTCTTCTTCATCTTGGAAATGGTATTAAACTGTTTTTAATAAATGGATTTTTAATATTTATTTATGTTATATATATATGGAAACAGACTCATCCTCAAAGGCTATTAACTTCTAATAACTCTTAGCTAGGATTAGGATTTAAAGCCCATCTTCTCTCTATTTCTCCATGTTGGAATGTTTCCTCATCTGATCTTGTGCAGTTCTAGAGTATGCTGTTTAAAGAGCTGTGAATTCATGTCTGCATCTGGCTACCATGTGCATAAGACAGTGTTTCCTGTAATCACCCACTCCTTAAGGCTTTTACATACCTCCTGTCCTCTCTCAATAAATAATCTCTCAGCTTTTGGAGGGGAAGGTGTATATAAATGTGTGTGTGTGTGTGTGTGTGTGTGTGTGTGTGTGTGTGTGTATGTGTGTGTGTGTTTTGTCTGCTTGTATGAATATCAGATGTGGACATCAGATCCCATATGACTATAGTCACCAATGGTTGTGAGATACTATGTGGGTGGTAAAAATTGAACTCAGTACCTCTGGAAGAGGAGACAGTGATTTTAATCACTGAGCCATCTCTCCAGCCCCTAAATTGGCTCTTAATGACTTGTAATTATACACATAGACTAATGCATCTCTCAAACTTCATCAGAGAATTATCTTTTTGTAGCACATGATAATTAACACAGAAACACATGACACACACTTGGTCAAGGTACAGAGAATAAAGACTTGAGTAATGTTCAGCCCTAAATAGGACATCTATGCACACATTCCCCTCCCCAAACTTAGAGATTATTTGTTCAGAAAGGAAAAAAAGCATGTAAAAGCCTTAAGTAGCAGGTGATTATAGGAAACACTGTCTTATGGACATGGTAACTTGATGGAAATATGAATTCACAGCTGTTTAGACAGCACACCCAATACCTGCACAGGATTAGACCAGGAAACATTCCATCATAGAGAAATAGAGAGAAGATGGGCTTTAAATCCTACTCCTAGATAAGAAGCTATTAGAAGTTGATAGCTGTTGGAAGAGGATGAGTCACTTTTCTTTAAATACATGACCCCTCTTGGATTAACCACCCTCTGTTGAAGCCCACACACCCAAGAGTATATGTCCACAACAAACTGTTCTTGGTGAACTTAAAAAGGTGGGGACCAATTTGAGGGGTTACAGAAGGGAGAGGAGTTGCACAATGGGGGGCTACATATGATCAAATGCATTTGACAAAACTCTTAATAGTATTAAGAGTTAAAGGGGAAAAGCTGGTATTATGTTGAGTACTTTAAGTGCCAGCACTGTGGAATTAGAGACCAGTTGGCTCTTTTGGCTTTCTGGCTGCCCTCAGTAGCCTACTTGATTGAGCTCTAGGCCAGTAAATGATCATGTCTCTAAAACCAAGTCTAGTAGTGCTTGAAGCACCCAAGGTTTTCCCTTGGCTACTATATACACATCTGTACATATTTGCTTGCACACACAGGTACCCCAGAAATATGTGAACACACACACAGACATATACACATACACACACACACACACACAAACACACACACACACACACACACACACACACACACACACACACGGTGTTTCTAGGTATGTAAGAGATCATTGATGGGAACCCAAGATAGAAAATATGTTAATATTTGGTCATCAGAAGAAATATTTGCAGATTATAAGACTGTGTTTAAGTAAGGAAATGATAATTTGGGGTGCTGGTTGATAAGAGTTATTCATTTATTCATGAAAATGAAGTTACCACCATTGAATGAGAGTAATGTTTGTATATTTGTACATTCTTGTAGAATATTCTTTCTCTGAGGTAAGGTGAATTTAGCATAAAAAGGTTAATGTATAATATTCTAATAAGATGTCAGAAGGATTCTTTTTCAACTTGGGCCAGAGAGAATTCTCAGCATAGAAAGGAATGTCTGGGGGACTTCACTGAATTTCAGACCCCTCCCTGAGCCAATTTATCCAGGATTGCTTGAATAACTAAAGTTAATCATGATCCTAATACTTCATAAGGTGTCTGATTAATTTTTATCTTGTTTGTAAACAATATAATTAGTTTGGATTACTACTGTTGTGTATGGTTGTAGGTGTTGAAAAGTCTGCATTAAAAAATCTCAGTAGACTAAAAAGTGAAGACAATTAGAGATGACAACAATTTACCTATTTATGTGTTTATGTATGTATGTATTTGTTTGTTTATTTATTTATTTTCTGGCAGATAACAATCTCCATGACAAAACTCCCCAAAGAGTTTAGAGCAAAATTTGCCCTCATTCTGTAGCTGCATAAAAAATGTTCCAGTGTATTCACAGTGCAGCAAAATCATGCTGTTTGACTGAAAAAGTATACTGTAACTGAAAGTCAAGAACAAATGACTCCTGAAGCCAAAGGTGTTCTGTTAATGTGTTTACATATTCCAAAGATATCTGCTAGGATACATCCTCTAATTAATAATTTGGTAAGTTGGGGTTTACTCTGGTTTGAAAAAATGTGATTTTGATGATTATGTGACTTTCATCTGTTGCATAATTTTAGGTAATTATTATGTATGAACAGGGTATGATATTTACCCATGGCACAGGGGTATTTTGCTATAGTTTCTATTCAAATGTATTTAATAGAGTTTTGGAATCCTCTGGTCCTATGTGATGGAGAACACTGTAAAATACAGAATGCTGGGAATTAAGCAATATATCACAGCTAGGCTTAAACAAATTACTGCAGTAGCAGATTTGTTTCCACTAGCTCCCCTTTAGACAGTCTTCTGAGTCAGCAAATATAATTCCTATTAGCAGATTGAAATATGAATTTGAGTGAAATGGAGCAGAAATAACCAATAAAATATTTAAAGAAGTGGTGTGCGAGCAGTCCAAGAAAGCTCTTAGAATGCAGCTGCTTGAAGACATGAGAACCAGTGGCAACAAAAGCCAACATAGACTGTAACTTTGGCACTAATCACTTCTTGCTCCTTAGCAGGGGCCTTTCAATTTTCCGACACCAGCATGTTTCAAAGGCTTAACATGGTTTTATTACAGATTACTCAAAAGGCAGTTGCTAACACTGGTAAAGATTTGAGTCACCATGTAGCATTTCAAATACACAGACAATACAGATTGTGTCTTAACTAATGACAGAGAACCACCTGGGCAGGGGAAAGCAACACAGTGAGACTCAGTTGTGATTTACTGTAAAAAGGACCAGCATTCCAGACGTCAGAATGAGTCTTCTGTACAAACACATATTCAATAGCAGGTTGTTCCTTGTTTCCGTGCTCAAAAACTGAAGGTAGGGTCTCCCATTATTTCTGACCTTATGATTTTGTAACACAAACTCATGTTAGCCCGACCTAGATCCTAAAGGGCTTCTTGATCATTGATGGGAACCCAAGATAGAAAATATGTTAATATTTGGTCATCAGAAGAAATATTTGCAGATTATAAGACTGTGTTTAAGTAAGGAAATGATAATTTGGGGTGCTGGTTGATAAGAGTTATTCATTTATTCATGAAAATGAAGTTACCACCATTGAATGAGAGTAATGTTTGTATATTTGTACATTCTTGTAGAATATTCTTTCTCTGAGGTAAGGTGAATTTAGCATAAAAAGGTTAATGTATAATATTCTAATAAGATGTCATATAGACTAACAAATAAGCAATAAGTAAATACCAGTTTCTATGGGAAATGGAATTTTAAGACTGTTTCAAGGTCACCATGACTACTCAGGTTGGCTCCAGAAAAAAAATCAAAAGCCCAAAACTCCAAATTCACTGTTGGACTACTAATAATTTTCCTGTCTACATTGTGAATTATGGAAGAGATGTAACATTGGAAAAATACATTAATTGGCAGGAAACAAAGGGAAGGAAGAAATTGTGCAATTATATTACAATCTAAAGAAATTAAATTAATAAAAAATAAAGATTTGGGATACCAATTTCTCTCAATGTAGCCTACATGGACATATATTCATACTAAAGTACACATCCCTGTCATCAATTTCTAAAATGAAAAATAAGTACTTTAATAATATAGAGTACAAATTACAGGCAAGGAAATTCTCTATTCAAGTTAAAACAGTTCCATTTTAGCCTGCATGATGACTCAACAATAAACACAACTTGACTTCAATACTCAAGATTGACACAGTGTAGGAAAAGAGCCAAACCCAGATTGCTGTCTTCTAATCTCACATGCATGGTGTGGTGTACAAGAACCCACATACATACACAAAAGTGTAAGTAAATGGGACTTATAATTTATATGTTAAACAGGACATCTCTAAAACATCTCTTCCTTCCAAGGCTGAGATCACTACAGAAGAACCGAAGATAAGGTTGTAAGAGACAGAGTTAGTGCCTGACTACTTCCAAACAGGGTTTTGTGGACATTACAGAGCTTATGCACAACACAATGCCCACTGGCTCTGACTGAAGACACAAGATCTGTCCAAGATCAAGCCAGACATTATTCCACCATGGACAGGGAAGTTTCTCATGGAGCAACCCTTAGCTGAGGAGCTATTGGCAGGTAATGGCTGTTTGGAGAGGAAGAATCAGTTTACTTTGGGGACATGTTCTCTGAAGGACTACTTATGTTCCAGTATATGGCCCTGTTCTTCTGCAAGACTGGCAGCAGTAAGTGTATTTAGTTAAAATAAAAGAGTATTTGAAGTTGAGAAGGAACAGTAGTAGCGGGGATGAGGAAGGGGCAGGAGGGATGAGAATGAGGATAATTTGATAACTTACTTCGTTAAATTATTTTAAAAAAGAAAAGAAGCCTTTGTCTTAGAGAATGTGGAATGACAGTGATTCCACAGGTGTGTTTATTTAAATGCATATGTCCTCAGCTTCGATATGACAAGACACACAATTAACCCCAGAGAAACATGATCAGATCTAGAGTTGGGAATGAAAGAACAGGGAAAAGGCAATGGAACAATACTTTACTGGGGGCAGGAGTCCTCCATATTGTGTCGAGCCCAGGGCTTCCTCATTATTGACTTTGGATAGCTTTCATTCAGGTACCTCGTGTTGACATATGTTCACAACCATTTTGGAACACTCTTTTCTCAACCCTGAGCCAAAATAAATCCTTGCTGCCTCCAATTGCTATAAGGCTTTTGTCAGAGTGCCTGGAAAATTCACTAATTCACTAATACATTTATAATACAAAGGAAATGTGGGTTTCTGGGTGTGGGTTCCCCCTTTTCCTCATGATCCACTGACCACCAGTTCACGAGAATGAAGGGGCAGAAGCAATGATAGAGAGCCTTGGATGGTCTGTGAACACAGTGGAAATAGACTTCCAGGATATGACTTCAGTGAGACAGCTCAAATTTATTCCAGATTGTAGGGGATATATAGGATTGGGGTGGTAGCTGAGGCAAACCCACATTTGCAATAGGCAGCATGCTCCTATCATAGAGCTGGATTAATGGCAGCATAGCCATATAAAAATATCTAGAGCATGTCACTTAATTACCATGTGGGCAGCAGGAGAAGGGTATTTGCAGGGAACTGTGTCAAGGGTTATTTTTGGGATAAGTCAGGCATCAGGGTCTAGAGACATCCTCAAGATAATGCTAGTCAGGTAGCAGGAAGCCCCCATTGGGGAAGGAGTCCTCCATATTGTGTGGAGCACAGGGAGAGCTGTTACACTATGGTAGACTTCAACTTCTGAATAGGTCAATGAAGGTATTAGAATACATTCTATCCCAACCTTCTTTGTCTGTCCTCCCCTGTTGCTATGATTTGATCAACTGTTCTCTTTCACTTCCTTTCCATGATGTTCTGACTGACCTTAGACCCAAAGTAGTGGAACTTCTCAACAATAGAATGAAGACTCTGAAATTATGTGTCACCTTAAATCTTCCCCCATTCTTGGTATTTCTGCATGCATTTGTCATTTTAAGTGGTTAGAAATCTGATAAACACAGTTCTTTAAAATCAATTTCTTCTTATGATACTATGAAAAAAAAACATTTGTAGAAGTGTATCACATAGTATAAGAGAGACCACACTAATGCATCTTAGAAACTTGCAGTTGTGCTATGCAATTGATCTTTCAAAACAGAAGCAAGATGGGGAGATGAAACAGCCAATTAATAAACAAGAATATAACCACAACAAACTCTTCTAGTAAGCATGGTAAGAACAAATATATCAAAATAAGCTTAATGCATATAGTGCAAGTATGCTTCTATTTCTGGTGCTTTAATCAAATATCAAATATTTTGGCTGGCTTTTAGTAATGAAAAAATAGAGGTAATTTTTTCTTGGCAACAGGAAATCATAAGCAATTAAAAGAAGACTTGCTGTAGATAGACAACAGGAAACAAAATCCTGTTGTTCTTTTGTTGGTTTTTTTGTCTCATATTGATTGCTTTGGGCATGTTTTTAACTGACTGGTCTTTTGTTGAAATAGCATGGCTTCCAGTTTTGTGTATGTATGCTTTTTGTGTGTTTGTACATGTTTCTTGTGCTTTTTGTGTGTTTGTGTATGTTTCTTGTGCTTTTTTTCTTTCTTTAATTCTGTTTTTTTTTTTTTTTTAATTTGCTTGTTTTTGTTTTTTTTTAAGAGAGAGTGAGTGGAGTTGGATGTGATGGGTAGTGGTGGGGATATAGAAGAGGATGGGGATGTGAAATCATGGTCACAATATATTATATATTATGTGAAAATTTATTTTCAATTAAAAATTGCTGACTTGTCTATCCCAGTTCTCATGAATACATCTACAACAGAACTCCTGCACCTAAGGCTCAGGGATCTTGGGAGAAAAGGGAGCAGAGAATTGTAACAGCCAGAGGAACAGGGAGTTTGTTGTGAGTTTATGTATCCTAGGGTTGTCAGAAACAATGGCTGCAAATCTTAACCAAAATGGTTGCTTGACTATAACCTGAAAGAGAATGACAACAATAGACATCTAACATGGCCAGAGGAAAGCATAAGAGGCCTGAAGCCTACATGAAGAAATACAGTCAACTAAGGGATGCTGAAGACAGGAGAAATCATCTTTCCCAGATTAGAAAAAAAAAAGGACACACCAATTTGTTATCTGATATGGAAATGGCAGCCATGAAACTATATATATATATATGTGTGTGTGTGTGTGTTTAATATATGTTTTAGATGTTCTTAATTAAATTTGAAAGAGGGCAAGAAAGGGTACATGAGAATATTTGGAGGGAAGAAATCGAAGGGTGAAATGCTGAAATTATAATCTCAAAAATAAAAAAAATGAAAGATCAACATTGATGTCATACACAATTCTTGAAGAAATTGTATAAATTATTAATATAAATGGAGATATTATGTTATAGAGATGCTACATAACCTAGTAATATTTTCTAAAGCGGATTTGGCACATATTTCTTTGATACCTTAGATGAGTACTGAAGAATGAATTCCATGATGATCTTGAGAGCTTCATGAATATTCTGTACGGCTTTCTGCTTTTCTTTTCTCTCTAGATGGTGTGTTAGAAACCAGTATCTAAAGCCAGTGGTAGAGTGTTTTTTAAACCAAGTTCTTTAACAAATTCCAGTCATTTTTTCTTAACTCTGATATACAATCTTTTATCTTTTCTTAATCGATAATACAAGGTAGCAGTACTGCTTTCACACTCTCTGCCTCTGTCTCCTCTCTCTCTCTCTCTCTCTCTCTCTCTCTCTCTCTCTCTCTCTCTCTCTCTCTCTCTCTCTCTCTCTCATTATATTTGCAGTACTATTAACTCATACACACATTCTGGCAAAACTAAAAGGTAATTCTCTATAAATTTGCTGTTTTAGTGTAAATCTCACTGAATTAAACCAAAATGTCTCATTCCTTAAAAAATAAAAACATCATTTAAGAAGTAAAGAAAGTTCAATTTTGAATGGTACAAAGTTGCAAAAAAAAAAACCTAAGGTCAATTAAATAAATACATAATTCAGTTTATTTTACATCAGCGTACTTGATATTCTATGCAGTATCAGCATAGAACATATGCCCTGCTCTGTGCTTTTTTCACTGTAATTTCAGGATCTTCAATATTTATAGAAGCTTTTTTATAATTCTGCAACATTTTCCTTCATTTTTTATTGCAAACATTAAAGTTTATATTCAGTAATGCATCAAATACTCCTCTTAAGAAAACTTATTGAGGCAATAATTTGACTTTTATAGAGACATTATACAATTTGAATCAATTATTGCATAGTAAATTTGAAAATATGACTATTATTATATTTGTTTATTACATTTCAAAAATATTTAAAAGGCAAAATAAAACACATGTGACTTGTTCTACATTACATTGCATTCATAATACTTTTCTTTTGTATCTCATCATGAATACTGCCTTAATGAATGACTTCTTCCCAATACATACAGGAAATTATATGGACTATAGTTTTTATGTTTTTAGAAACCTATAGGTAAAAAAATTAAAGAAAAATAAACTATAAATTTGAAAGAGGGCATAGGACTAAATGGAAGGGTTAAATGATGTGATTATATTATAATCTCAAAAGAATTCTTGAAAATCAACTATGATGTCACACAGTTATTGAAAAAACTTCAATAATAATCCCTATTTCTATTTTTTATTTTTCTTTATCCGTATTTTATACAAATGTTTTTAATTGTTAATTATATGTTAAGGCTGTCACAATCTTGATGGATGATGAAAAACTCTGGCTACACAATCTAGTCTCCATATTACCCCTGACATTGACTTTCAAATATGATATTTCAGTATATACCTTACGGGCTCATGGATGTGCCACATCAACGGCTTAAAACTTTGGAACTGCATTACTCATTTCTGTACAGATGTATTTGACACTGGATTATTTACAAAGAAAGAGGTTTATTTCATTTAGAATGCTGTTAGCTGGAGATATAAATAGGACATTGCTATCTGTATTAATTATATCATATTGGATGATATCATGGCTAGAGTACAAGCCAAAAGAAGATATGAGAAATGAGTACAATATCCAGAAAAGGTCCACCTTGTGCCTTTATGCAATCTCATTTCTTTGAAACAGAAGTCTCTGAAACTGTTAACTCTTTCTGATGGTAGCACCTTCAAAGACCAAATTACCTTACACTAAGCTTTTGCTAGTCATTGAAGGTTTCCATGTCTTTTGCTATTGTGATATTGAGGATCAAGCTCGCAACCTGTGAACCATTGGGGGAGTAAGGTGGATCATAGTTAAACAATAGCAATGACTGTAAGAGAGTGCTCTGTTCCTCTCAATCGTCAAATGCTCATTCTCTCCTCTTTCCTTTACAGCACATTCTGCTCTTATGCATTCTACTATATTTTATGAATTTGTCATGCCAAAATCTTTGTTTCTGCCATATTTTTTGTTCTATCTGTCTGTAATGCTGATGATTCTACTTCATTTTGCGTTATCTGAGGGCAATGATCACATTCGCCCACCTGGATTTCTACCATGGATTATGAACTATGACCTGTGACTCACTTTCTCATCTAGAAATATAGTAACAACACACTAATTTTCAAAATACAAAGGGATTCTTAAAATCACATGCTTAAAATAAATCCATGGCTTTAGATGGCCTTAAATATACACAAACACATTCACAAATGTAAAGAATGCCCCCACTATTTTCATGGAGCTCTGAGTTTGTTTCCTGCGAATCATGCAGTCCAGGGGAGGCCAGCCCCCAGAACTGCTCCAGGGCAGTAAATAGAAGACCTCAGAATAGCCAGAGTCGTGGCACTTTAGGAAACTTTTTTATCTGTAGGTCTTTAGAAATAAGTTTCTGGTCTCTCTGAGGGGAAAAATAAGGAAACACACATGCTGCCTGATAGTAACATTCTTTTACTTTATCTTAAATAATTCTCTTTGAGAATCTGTCATCACACTGCTACATTCTTTACATATAGCTATGGATCTCTCTTTACATACATACATATCTCTCTCTCTCTTATATGGCCATACATCTCTATACACAGTTATATCTATTTTCACCCAGCTGCACATCTTTCTTTTACATACTTTTCTCTTCTACATCTCTTTTCTATATAGTTTCATCTTTCTTGTCTCCACATATTTACAAATCTCCACATAGCCACAGCTATACATCTCTCACCATACAGCACTTTACACATTCCTTTCACACTTTCTCACATAGCTCATTCAACAGTTCCTTTACACAGCTCCTCTGTGTAGCAGCAGCTTTCACACAGCTCTCTCTCTCTCTCTCTCTCTCTCTCTCTCTCTCTCTCTCTCTCTCTCTCTCTCTCTCACACACACACACACACACACACACACACATATTTCTACATCATTCACTCACTCTTTACTCTCACTCTTTTACTCATTCACTCTCTCACACTTCTCTCATGCTTCTTCATCTCTCACATTTCTCTCTCTGCCCATTCAACTACATCCTTCACTCAGCACACACACACACACTCCTTGCACAGCTCTTACATAGCTCTACACAGCTGCCTCTCTCTACACCACCACTCCTGTCAGCAATCTCTGGACAATTATATTTTGCATTTTCAAGGCCCGACCCATTCTTACAACACAAGATAAGTCACACAGTTTCTCTCAGGCTAAGAGGGTCACACTGACCGTCCAGTGAGTAACACTTGGATGGGCATGTAGTTCTAAGTTGGTGAGGGTTCCAAGACAGAAAGAAAAAAATTGGTTGTCTGAACCTTGAGCCTGTAACATAAACTGAGGCTGGGACTATGTGCATAAAGTCAATTATTGTAGAGGGTTATGTTTACCACAGTTGCCTCATGTCAGCAAAAAACAACATCTTGGTATTCATCCTTGTCTATTTGTTTCCTGGGGCAACCAGTTTGTTTTGAATATGTTCTGAAGTCTAAAATTAGTTGTCTTTCTGACTGAAAATACTATTACTTTCCCGTATCAGTTATGAAAAATATTCTAATATTATTAGAATTATACAGATTAAGCAGAAATCATCTTCCTGATCATCCACAGCTATGAGTGTGCCCAAAAGATGTAAAACACACTACCAATAGGCTGTGGGAAGATTCTCACAGCTGCTTTTATTAGGGAAGTATTTATAGAAAGAGGACAGTCAGTTTCCATAGGCAGTGATCCCATGGCCTTTGCCTAGTGGGACTCCCCAACAGAGAGTTATTCATCTGGTGGCTCCACCTGTTAAACACTAGTTGTCACCTGCTGTATACACTCATGGCCTCTTGCAACAGGCAGGTATGTGTTGTGTTATGGATATTGTGGTATATGTATTTGTATAGGGTATAAACTTCTATGTATGGGTGTGTGCACATGTTCATTGACACCTGCTTACGGATGCCAGAAGTTGACTTCTTGTGTCCTACTCAGTCATTCTCTACCTTTACTTTTTGAGATATGGTCTCCCACTGATTCTTATTTGCCTCCCTCCCCACTCTATCACATCCCACTCTGGCTTAGAGGTGGACATTATGATTCCTGAATTTGTGTCTCCAAAAGTCTACTTATTTCCCATCCTGGTAATTGATTATTAATTAATTAATTCAACAGAATGAAAAAAGAAATAACCTTCAGTTTAATTACAAATCAATTACATTGTCTATGAACAGGCTCAAATTAAATTCATGAAAGGTATGTAACTAAAGATTTTCTGACTGGGTATAATTTTTTTTGGTTCCTTTCCATAAATACATAAATTCCAAATAATGCAATACATGCTTTCTATAAGATTAACAAATCGATTTGGCTATTATGTTTTATTTGAATTTAGGAAATGTTAAGATTCTTCCTTCTTGATATTTTCATCTGTGTTTTCCCTGTCTTGATAGCTAGATCATCAGTGTCTGGATGTTTGCACTGCCCTCCTGTGGTGACAATAATGAGTAAAATTACTCTGTCTGAAAGAAAGCTAAATAAAATTTATAATTACAGTAGTTCTGATAAAGTTTCATAATGTCAGATGTTTACTGTGTCATGTATGATTTCATGAAATACTATTTCCATAATTTATAATGGACTGTTACACTCTCATCATAATAAACAATTATCTACTGTAAGTGAAAACAAAATATCACTAAACAAATGTCCCCAACTGTTCTGTTTTAAATGGCTGTCTAGCTCTATTTATAATTAAACTGACTATATGAAAAGTTTACTCCTGATTACTTTGATATGTTAATCCATTTTAGTTTTAAAAATTAACTGAAATTTAAATAATTGTAAAGTGCCCATTTTACCACGTATTAGCTACCCATTTCTTTTATAACACATTTCCACAATCTTATGCCTATTATCTTACTGTACTTATACTACATAAAGTTTGACATGTTCTACTAAGATTAAACCAAAGAAACAGTGAGTCTGAATTCTATTATGGATGAGTTAAAGCATAACTTCTTTGTTTGCTTTCTGAAGATTTTATGAGGAGTTGGAGAAATTACAGAGCATTTAAAAACACTTGCAACACTTGTAAGGACTCCTGTTAGGTTTCCATTATGCACATGAGGCAACAGACAACCACCTATAACTCCACAGTAACAGGAGTTATTATAATATAATGCTCTCTTATGACATTTGCAGATATCTGCACACACACACACACACACACACACACACACACACACACACAAACACACACACACACACACACACACACAAATATTGAGTCTATTTTGTGGTGGTCAGCTACTCCTGAACACGGGATTGCCCTGGAGTGTAAGAGATATAGCCAGTGTCACTCCACTGAAGAAAACCAATTGTCCATCTCTTGTTAAGAATCAAGTGCAAATAGTATTTTGTTGAGGAGTGGGACTTAGTGCCCACTTCCCCTTATCAATTCTGGGGTTTTATTGAGCTAAACCTGGTACAAGGCTTGTGGATGTTCGCACAGTCTCTGTGAATTTATATTTGCTTCATTCCAGTTTTGTGTGGAAGATACTTTATTGTTAGAGTCACCCAACATCTTTGACTCATAACAATTTTTCCTCCTTCTCTTCTACATAGAACCCTGATCCTTGAGGTGAGGAGTTTGACAAAGACACCCTATTTAGAACTGGCTTTTCCAAAGGCTCTCACTATGCGAACATTGGCCAGTTGCGTATTTCTGGATAATTCCCATCTCTTGCATGCAAGCAGCTTCTCTGATGAGGGCTGGGTAGTGCACTGAACAATGGGTCCAGCAATTGTTATTGAGAGTGATTTTATTGCTACACTCCTTTAGCAGACTGATAGTAGTAGGTTTTTCCCTGGGGCTAGGACCTATAGAATCTCAGGTTCTTGGCTCCTTTAGAAGTGTCAAGTATGTGTTTCATTCCATTAGCTGGATGCTTAAATGTGATTAAATCAGTCGGTTATTTCTACAACACTTATGCCACTTATCGTCCAGTACATCTTGCAGGAAGGTTGCTATCATATATTGAAGGGCTTGAAGGTATTGGATATTGATGATTACTTTCTCCCCCAGCAGTGTGCATACTTTATTGTATCATGAATGCTAGTTAGCAAGGGTGAAACTTCTACACTCATGCAAAGACAATATTTAATTTATTTAAATTAATTTAAAGAGACCCACATTTCAGTGGTATGCCCAGTGTCAAAGAGAATAATTGTGCATTACTATTAATTCATACATACAAATGCATTTAGGGAAATGAAGGCTAGAAAAGATTTGAATTTTTTCTGGAATTGATAATTTCTGAGTAAAATTTTGAAATAAAGGGTAAGTATTATTTTAACAGACTTCAATTGAATAAGTGAGAGTTTTAACTCCACTTAAGTCAGAATTTATGAAAGATATGGAAGGTTGGAAAATAAGCTATGATCTTCAGTTAATATGTAAGTCAGCATGGGTAATAACCTAACTTTCAGTAGGTGATTTGTCTATTGTTTAATAATTTTTGAGCAGATAAAATAAAACAAATATCCATATTATTATTATACTTTCCTATAAAAACCATATTAGACAAATAAGATGCTTCTCTGGTTTCCAGATTATTCAATGATTGTTCATTTATCAGGATTTCAAACTAACCTATAAATAAGTTTAAGAACTAAGAAAGTTCAGATATATAAAGCAAAATAAATAAAATATAATCTACTTTCCATCACTTATCTGAATCACATACTCTAATATACAAAATGTTTCAAGTTTATTCATTATTCAGTTGAAGGGCATCTAGGTTGTTTCCATGTTCTGGCTATTACAAACAATGCTGATATGAACATAGCTGAACAAGTGCTCTTGTTGTGTGGTTGAGCATTCCCAGGGTATATGCCCAAGAGTGGTATAGCTGGATCTTGGGGGAGATGGATTCCCAATTTTCTAAGAAAGCGCCATATTGATTTCCAAAGTGGTTGTACAAGCTTGCATTCCCACCAGCAGTGGAGGAAAGTTCCCCTAGCTCCACATCCTCTCCAGCATAAGGTATCTTCAGTGTTTTTGATCTTAGCCATTCTGACAGGTGTAAGATAGTATCTCAGAGTTGTTTTGATTTGCATTTCCCTGATGATTAGGGATGTTGAGCAATTCCTTAAATGTCTTTCAGCCATTTGCGTTTCCTCTGTTGAGAATTCTCTGTTTAGTTCTGTAGCCCATTTCTTAATTGGACTGTTGGGCATTTTGATGTCTAATTTCTTGAGTTCCTTATATATTCTGGATATCAGTCCTCTGTCAGATGTGGGGTTGGTGAAGATCTTTTCCCATTCTGTAGGCTGTGGTACATATACACAATGGAATACTACTCAGCAGAGAAAAACAATGACATCATGAGGTTTGCAGGCAAATGGATGGATCTAGAAAAAATCATCCTGAGTGAGGTAACCCAGACTCAGAAAGACAAACATGGTATGTACTCACTCATAGGAGGATACTAGATGTGGAACAAGAATGACTGGACTGCTACTCACATCACCAGAGAAAACAGGACCCCAAGGAAGACACGGGGATCGCCCAGTGACAGAGAAATGGAAGAGATCTACATGAACAGCCTGGACATGATTGGGGGTAGTGAAGGGCGAGGGTGGAGGGAAAGAGAGCTTGGAGGAGCAGGAGATCCCAGCTGGATCAACAACAGAGAGGGAGAACAAGGAATAGGAGACCATGGTAAATGAAGACCACATGAGAATAGGAAGAAGCAAAGTGCTAGAGAGGCCCACAGAAATCCACAAAGATACCCCCACAACAGACTGCTGGCAATGGTCGAGAAACAGCCCGAACTGACCTACTCTGGTAATGGGATAGCCAAACACCCTAATTATCATGCTAGAAACCCCATCCAACTACTGAGGGATCTGGATGCAGAGATCCATGGCTAGGCCCCGGGTGAATCTCTGGGAGTCCAATTAGTGAGAATGGGAGGGTTTATATGAGCGAGAATTGTTGAGACCAAGGTTGGATAAAGCACAGAGACAAATAGCCAAACGAATGGAAACACATGAACTATGAACCAATGGCTGAGGGGTCACCAACTGGATCAGGCCCTCTGAATGGGTGAGACAGTTGATTGGCTTGATCTGTTTGGGAGGCATCCAGGCAGTGGGACCACCGGGTCCTGTGCTCATTGCATGAGTTGGCTGTTTGAAACCTGAGGCCTATGCAGGATGGCTTGGCTCGGCCTGGGAGGAGGGGTCTGGACCTACCTGGACTGAGTCTACCAGGTTGATCTCAGTCTCCGAGGGAGGCTTTGCCCTGGAGGAGGTGGGAATGGGGGGTGGGCTGAGGGGAAGGTGAGGGGGGCAGGAGGGGGGAGAACAAGGGAATTCATGGCTGATATGTAGAACTGAATTGTATTGCAAAATAAAAATAAAAAAAATTTTAAAAAAAGTTTCAAGTAAACAATTATTCATTTTTAGTTTAGTCACTAAAATTGTTTTCCACATTTCGTTCTCCATTTTATTTTTAAATAGATGATTTCTGAGTTTCTCATGTCATTTATAATTCAGTAGACCATTTTCACAGTGAATAACTTCATCATTATAAAATATAAGAATTTTGTGTTTAGATGTCATTTGTTTTCTCACTAGTTATTGTAGATGTAACCAACCATCTTATTAAATAAGAAACACAGAACCAATGCAAAGAAGAAAGCAAAGAGGTCAGAGCTAAGAGCTAAAACCTTACCCTTCCTCTTGTGGTGGTCCTACCTCTCCGAAAGAGAGCTACTTCCTGTGTTAAAGTCTTTATAAAGACTTTCTGTTCTGCCTTCTCATTGGTTGTAAACCCAACAACATGACCGCCTTGTCACTGCCTGTCTTTATAGACTTCCAGGTCTTCTATGGTTGGTATTGAGATTAAAGGCATGTGTCTCCAATGCTGGCTGTATCCCTGAACACACAGAGACTTACCTAGCTCTCCCTACCAAGTGCTTGGATTACAAGCATACACCACCACCGCCCGGCTTTCCTATGGCTTGCTAATAGCTCTGACCCCCGGGCAACTTTATTTATTAACAAGTTATGATGTTTTTTGTTTGTTTGTTTGTTTTGTTTTTGTTTTTTTTTGTTTTGTTTTTTGTTTTTTTGAGACAGGGTTTCTCTGTGTAGCTTTGCGCCTTTCCTGGGACTCACTTGGTAGCCCAGGCTGGCCTCGAACTCACAGAGATCCGCCTGGCTCTGCCTCCCGAGTGCTGGGATTAAAGGCGTGCGCCACCACCGCCCGGCCAATCATGTTTTATGTATAATGAAAGTTTTTGTGCATGCATCTTGAGGTGTTTCTATGAATTTATCTATTGGTTAAAGTCTACTGGAAGAATCACTACACAGAGTATTAACTTTTTTATCTATCGCTATAGTTTTCAGATTTTTCCTTTAAAAATCCAATGCCAATTATCAAATTGCTCATTTTCATGACATTTTTTGAAAAAAATTACAGCTCACTATTTTTTAATATTATTACTGAAAAGGAAACCAAAATATGTCATCTCTTAGTTGCCAAGAAAACAGTGCTTTATTACAAATATTCAACAATTGATGTTATTAATTAAACATGGAAAGAAAATTGGTGAGAGATATTTCAAAAGTTTTTAAAAAGATAATTTTCTAGTTTTTTTCTGATTTGATTAGTTGGATCTACATTCAAATATGCTATTTTAAAGGAAAATTTCAAGTAGTTATATTGCTCTCAAAACTACAACACAGGAGATATACCAAGTGTATATAATATTCATATATATGTGTGTGTGTGTGCATTACGCTCCTCTCCTCCTGCTCACCCTCCACCTCTTCACTCACCCCAGTCCACTCCTCAGAGAGGGTAAGGCCTCCCTTGGGAAGTCAATAATCTGACACATCAAATTGAGGCAGACCCAAGACCCTTCCCCCTGCATCAAGGCTGAGCAAGGTATCCCACTGTAGGGAATGGCCTCTCAAAAGCCAGTTCATGCAGCAGTGATACATCCTGGTCCCACCACCAGGGGTCCTACAAACAGACCAAGCCACACAACTGCCACCCACATTCAGAGAGTCTAGTTTAGTCCCCTGCAGGTTCTCCAGCCATCAGCCCAGAGTGTATGAGCTCCCACTAGCTCAGGTAGCTGTCTTTGTGGGTTTCCTCATCATGATCTTGACCCTTCCCCCGCTCATACAATCCCTTCTCCCTCTCTTCATAATAGCCAGAACCGAGAAATGACATAGATCCCCCTCAACTGAAGAATGGATAAAGAAAATGTGGTACAATGCTCAGTGGTTAAAAAACAATGACATCATGAAATTGGCAGCAAATGGATGCAATTAGATAAAATCATCCTTTGTGAGATAACCCAGACTGAGAATGACAAGTATGGTATGTACTTACTCACAAGGGGATATGAGATGTAAAGCAAAGGATCACCAGGCTACAATTCACAACCCCAGAGAAACTAGGTAATAAGAAGGACCATAAGAGGAACATGCATTAATCGCCCTTGGATGGGGAAATAGATAAGATCTCCTGGGTAAATTGGGATGGAGCAAAGGAGAAGAGCATGAGGGATAAGAATATATTTTATTTTATTTTATTTTTATTATTTTATTTTACAATACAATTCGGTTCTACATATCAGCCACGGATTCCCTTGTTCTCCCCGCTCTTGCCCCCCTCACCTTCCCCCAAGCCCACACCCCATTCCCACCTCCTCTAGGGCAAAGCCTCCTCTGAGGACTGAGATCAACCTGGTAGACTCAGTCCAGGCAGGTCCAGTCCCCTCCTCCCAGGCCGAGCCAAGCGACCCTGCATAGGCCCCAGTTTTCAAAGAGCCAACTCAGGCAATGGGCACAGGACCCGGTTCCACTGCCTGGATGCCTCCCAAACATATCAAGCCAATCAACTGTCTCACCCATTCAGAGGGCCTGATCCAGTTGGGGCCCCTCAGCCATTGGTTCATAGTTCATATGTTTCCATTCGTTTGGTTATTTTTTATTTACATTTTTATAATTAAAGAAATACATACTAGATATTATTAAACAATGATAATTTGTAAAGTGTTAATTTATTTTATTTTTATAAAAATGTTGCTAAATTAAATATTACTCATTTTTATTATAGTCTTGTGAACTATATGCTATTGATATCAATTTTTGAGTACTTAATTTCTTTCCTCCATGCCTATTATTACATTATGGGAATGCATTTTGTTTTGTAATACAAATAAACTTAGTAAATTTATTGACTGGTTGTCTACTACATTACTTAACTTAAACTCACTTTACTGAATCTGCACATTTGCACACAACATATTATTCCATCTGATGTATACTTCCCAATAGTACAGAACTTACCCCATTATGATAGATGTGTATTCTTCAAGCTTTCAGGTGCATTATCCCAAGCAAACACAGTAATCATTCACTAATTATGAGAAGCTCTTAAACAGTGTGGATTTAACTAGCTGTTTCCCAAGTCAAGTGCATTGATAGTCACATTTCATTGCTTTAATTGGACTTTGGAATATATACCTAAGTTACACCTTATTTATATGAAAAAAATAATAAAACACATTTTCAATAATTTACCTTGTCCTGTATGTACATCTATATAAATATAAATAATAATGACTTTTTTTTCTCTTGTCACTCGCATGCCCCGCAGTGACTGAAATGTCTGCAAAAGAATCCAGTAAGAATGGCTGTGGATGTCGACATATAATTCAAATTGAACGCCAACAGAAAATTTCACTTCCTCTACATTTGTGAGCCAAAGAAGGGGAAAGAAGGCTGACAACAAAAGCATTAGAAAAGTTCCCGACACAGAAGAGGCCACTCTTATCACAGTTCACACATTTCAACTACCTTTTATCCTTCAGAGTCCGTAAATGCTAACTCCGCTCCTTTCAACCTGCTCTTGCCTTATGCAAAGCTATAATGGGAGCCTCTATTTCTATCCTTGACCAGAGAGTCAGAGAAGAATACGTGTTCTCTCTGATTCAAGCATTACTCACTGTGAACATGGTCAAGAGGAAGCATACATTACCAGGAGCGAAATGACAAGAGACAAAATTAGGAATCACTCATAGCTCTTATTATATCCCATCGAACACAGACAAAGGTTGTAGCCTTGGACACATTTTCAACAGACAGTTTTAACACTCTAAAGCATGCTATCTATAGCAATGTATTTCCACTCCCACTATTTCATTCCAACTTTAAAGAAATATGTGTTAAGTAGAGCTAGCTTTAGGTAGTAATATCCATTGTGTTCTCAATGCATACAATTCATTAAACATAATATTCACAGCCAGAAGAAAATGTTTCTAGTGAAGCACTGTCATGGGGCATTATGGATGCAGGTAAATCAAACCTCATATTGGAAGCACATTTTTTGCAATAGGATTTATTTCAGGATATTTACATCTAACGTTTATTCCTTTACATTGCATATTGATATTGTTTATATTAACAACTCCTTGGTCTATTTCTCTTTTGTGGTGTGTGTGTGTGTGTGTGTGTGTGTGTGTGTGTGTGTGTGTATGTCTTCACTGTGCTATGAGCATTGAAAAAATCTAATGTGGGATATTGTGTTCCCCAAAATATTGTGCATGCTAATAAATTTATCTGGAGTCAGAGAAGAGAACAGCCACAATATTAAACATATAAGATAGGCAGTGGTAGCACATGCCTTTAATCCTAGCGTTCCAGAGGCAAAAATCCCTCTGTATCTCTGTGAGTTCAAGGTCACACTGGAAACAGCCAGGCATGGTGACACACGCCTTTAATCACAGAAAATGAGCCTTTAATCCCAGAGAGTGATGGCAGAAAGCAGAAAGATATATAAGGCATGAGGACCAGAAATTAGAAGCATTTGGCTGGTTAAGCTTTTAGGCTTTTGAGCAGCAGTTCAGCTGAGATTCGTTTGGATGAGGACTCAGAAGCTTCTAGTCTGAGGAAACAAGATCAGCTGAAGAACTGCCAAGATGAGGTAACTGTGGCTTGTTCTACTTCTCTGATCTTCCAGCATTCACCCTAATAACTGGCCTTGGTTTGATTTTATTAATAAGATCTTTTAAGATCCCTGCTTTAATGTAAGGAGATTATTTTTTTTATTATTTTTTTTCTTTTCATAGCCTATCATTAAATATGCACACACACACACACACACACACACACACACACACACACACACTTCATATATATATATATACTTCATATATACATATATATACTTCATATACTCTGTGCTGTACTAAGATAAAAACTCTAATGTACTTTTGTACTATAAAATATATACAGTGTGAGTACACAAAGAATGACTCATCACATGCTTATAGATTGTAACATTGCATGGAGACCCTTTTAATATCAACAACGTTTTACCTTCATAAAACAAAATGAAAGACACATATGAACTGTGCATATGTGGGAATGTAATGGTAAACATGGTGTAGTATACTGTGAATAATAAATAGTGAAATATTCCTCATAGTTTGGGAAGAATGAAAGATACGGATAACCAAGCAGTTTTCCATTAAAGGTGTTAGAGGGGAACAAAGCTATGATGCATTCTGAAGAGGAAAATCCTGTGCCAGTAGAGTAGGAAGCTAATCAGATAAGGGGAGAGGAAAATCCAGGTCACCAGGAGGGAATCAAACATACAGTCCCAGAAATAATGTTTGCTTAGAGAAACAGTGCACATTAAGCCACACGAATTTAGGGATAGTAATTAGAAGGTCAAGATCAACTACACAAAAGAAACAAAAATAAAAGACATCGATAATAAATTTACTGTATTTCCACTCCCACTATTTCATTCCAACTTTAAAGAAATATGTGTTAAGTAGAGCTAGCTTTAGGTAGTAATATCCATTGTGTTCTCAATGCATACAATTCATTAAACATAATATTCACAGCCAGAAGAAAATGCTTCTAGTGAAGCACTGTCGTGTGTGTGTGTGTGTGTGTGTGTGTGTGTGTGTGTGTGTGTGTGTATGTCTTCACTGTGCTATGAGCATTGAAAAAAATCTAATGTGGGGTATTATGTTCCCCAAAATATTGTGCATGCTAATAAATTTATCTGGGGTCAGAGAAGAGAACAGCCACAATATTAAACATATAAGATAGGCAGTGGTAGCACATGCCTTTAATCTTAGCGTTCCAGAGGCAAAAATCCCTCTGTATCTCTGTGAGTTCAAGGCCACACTGGAAACAGCCAGGCATGGTGACACACGCCTTTAATCACAGAAAATGAGCCTTTAATCCCAGAGAGTGATGGCAGAAAGCAGAAAGATATATAAGGCATGAGGACCAGAAATTAGAAGCATTTGGCTGGTTAAGCATTTAGGCTTTCAAGCAGCAGTTCAGCTGAGAGCTATTAGGATTAGGACACATATATTTCAGATTTTGTACTCATGGTAATTCTGAGACCAGCTCTCACAGCGAAAAGTTACTCAAGACCTAACTATGTAGTCCAGCACGAAAGGGACTGTACACATCATATGTTTTATCTTCCTGAATACTGGTATTACATGCATGTGCCACCATGTGCTGTGGCTCATTTGTATGCTTTGTTTGGTTTTTGGTAGTTTGTTTCATTTTAAAGTTTAGTTTGGGCAGTCTTAAAGTCATTATCCTTCTGCCTCAACCTCTTCTCCTGGTATATTCTGAGATACAAAGAGTTGTGATAAGATTTAACTGAATATTTTACACACTGAAATTCAAGACATTTTCTCTGTTCCCTTGGTATGATCAAACTGAACACGAAGAAAGTTCCATCTTTAGTGGAATCGAGTGATGAATTGGGAAATAAGCAAGCCTGGATCATATTTTTTGTCCCAATGCCTCCTCCTATTTTGCTAAGGTACAGGACATCATTTCAGCCCTTTAGAAGGATATCTGCCTCTTCATTTTCAACAGTGATTGACTTTACTCATATAACTACTGATCACTGAAACCTTTTCAATTTTTTTGTGTCACAAGTGATCCACAGTTTTTTTTTTCTCCTATCGGAGGGCATATTTGACAGTAGAGCAAGCATAGATGTAGAGCATAGATGTTTTTCCATGCAAAAATGAAAATGCTACCAAGTACATTTCTACTAGTGACTGTGGAATTACAATACAATAACTAACTGTGTGTAGCAATCAAGCAGCAGGACACTGTAAGACCTGTGCACATGTGCAAACACCCTGAAATCATTTCATACAACCAGAGCAGTAAAATAAAGTATTTTATACTTTTTTTTTGATGTTTTGTGCTTGCAAATGTATATGACCCTCCTGAGTAAATGGTATATGAAAATAAGTAGTGGTTATTGGTACTATTTGTTTAAAGAAGTATTAATAAAATATTGGATTATTTCAAAAACTGATAGGAAAAAAAAACATTCCCCAGGAACATTGGTAAATATAAAGAAAAATCAAATCCATATATATTTACTTTTGCCTAGTCCACATCATTTTTATCATAGTGAATGAGGAATGTCATATAATAATGAAAGCATTGTCTTCAAGCATTTGCTGATTTCAAACCTTAATCTTAAGTTATGGAGAATATGAATAACTAATAATCTTAAGAAGAAATCTAGAGTAGAGTTTTCAAATTTATGCTGTATTATTCTAAGAATAATTTACCAAAGATATGTAGAATTTAAAAAATAGCAGATAGGAATTTATTTTTTAATATATATAGTAATTTACATGAAATTCTTCAATAAAAATTGTAGCTAAATGATGAAACTTACTACATTACAGCTATGTTGACCTGTGCTTACTATCTTGATATTAGAAAGGAAAATTTTCTAGAAAAATATGAAAATAATTATTACCTATATTCTATAAAGCATATTTATATTCCTAATCCACTTCATAGAACATCATTTTAAGAACTCATAGGGTCATCCAATACTCATTTGCAGTAAAAATAAATTACAATAAGAAAGAAAATGAATCAGTGATGTTCCACATGGTACATAACTCTTCTGCTCCAGTAATACCATACTATTCACAGATTATTGGGTTCCAAGTAGAGTAAACACAAGACCAATCTGCACACCTAGGTGAGACTGTTTAAAATAATACTTATTTGGAGTACTTATAAGCAGGCAGAGAAATATGGACAGCAACAATAAGAATCACAGCTGATATTATTAATAGCATAGATTCAACAATAATATGTAGTGGTAACTTAAATCTTTAATGAGAAAATAAAACTGTCATGTTAAGGTCTGTTGAAAATATTATTTAAATTGAAAGTGAAATAAAAGTGTTTTCAGATAACCAAAACCAAAGAAAATTTGTGAATGTATGAATAAAATTATACCAAGGAAATGTCAAAGATTTATAGACTTCAAAAATGCATACCCCCACAACAGACTGCTGGCAATGGTCGAGAGAAAGCCCGAACTGACCTACTCTGGTGATTGGATGGTCAAACACCCTAATTGTCGTGCTAGGAACCTCATCCAACTACTGAGGGATCTGGATGCAGAGATCCATGACTAGGCCCCGGGTGGATCTCTGGGAGTCCAATTAGCGAGAATGAGGAGGGTTTATATGAGCGAGAATTGTTGAGACCAAGGTTGGATAAAGCACAGAGACAAATAGCCAAACGAACGGAAACACATGAAATATGAACCAATGGCTGAGGGGTCACCAACTGGATCAGGCCCTCTGAGTGGGTGAGACAGTTGATTGGCCTGATCTGTTTGGGAGGCATCCAGGCAGTGGGACCAGGTCCTGTGCTCATTGCATGAGTTGGCTGTTTGAAACCTGGGGCCTATGCAGGATGGCTTGGCTCGGCCTGGGAGGAGGGGACTGGACCTACCTGGACTGAGTCTACCAGGTTGATCTCAGTCTGCGGGGAAGGCTTTGCCCTGGAGGAGATGGGAATGGGGGGCGGGCTGGGGGGAAGGTGAGGAGGCGGGAGGGGGGAGAATAAGGGAATCCGTGGCTGATATGTAGAACTGAATTGTATTGCAAAATAAAAATTTTAAAAAAAATGCATAAACCAATAGAACACATTAAATATTTTAAAATATAAACAGGATAAACTAATCCTGAGCTGCACATTTAAAACAGTATATCAACATTTCAGAAAGAATTATACTGAAAAGCTAAATGCTAACTTAGAACAAGAATAAATCACACAAGAATCATCTGCAGGGATTTATGGTAAATTAGTATGAGGCAAAGTGACTCAAATAAGATCCTTCTAGATGATCAGTGTTTGAGACCTGACTTGCTGTGGTGGGAATGCCAGTAATCAATATGCTAAAGAGGATGCCTTGTGGAAATAATCATTTTGATGTCAGTGTAGATTTCAGCTTTGGAAAGAGGATGCACAATGCTACTTACTATGTACCTACCTACCTTGGATTCACAACCTTCCGTTGAATGTTATTTTAAATATTATTTCACTAATGATAAAGATTGTTTAATCACAACTATGAACATAAATCAAAATCCCAAAGAGCTAAAAAGGAAAAACAAGTAAATGGAGCTTACAAGTATCTCATTATCCATTAACAATTAGAATCAAATTGAACATATAGAAATTATAACCATAGAATTTTGAACTACTAATAGAAACATTTTCTGGGATGGTATAATATTGTGTGCTGCCAAACATGTATGACACACAAATTATTTTCAGGCATATATGAAATATTTAATAAAGTAAAAGTTAAAATGTTACTAGTAGTTCTTTATTATTTTTATAGGATAAAAGTAATGAAATAAAGTCATGTGAGAAGTTTTTAAAGAAATACGTGTGCTATAAAATATTGAGTTGGCATTTACTCTCTACTACAGGAACAAGAAAGCAGTCTTCATCTTTGGTTAACCTGGTCAACTATTATTCATTCACCAATTTATTCATTATTAATTAATTCATTCAGTCATTCTTAAATATGTATCTGTGCCTCTGATTTTAATCAGAAATAATCTGTCTATTTCTGACGGTGTGAATTTATTATAATCACATCCTCCGAAATGTTAGCTGAGAATTTGATTTAGCATTCAGTACATGTATCTCACTGTGCACATAACTATTGCATATCTACTGTGACTTCAGTTACCTCATGAGCTCAATGTAAAGCATGGTGAGAATTTTTGTAATCTTTTCCTAGCTCCGTTTCCATGGACACCATCAAGGCAAACCTGTGATGCTTAATACAGGTCAATAAGTTTTCCTCTGTGCAGATTACAAAATATTTGCACAAGAGAAAAGCAAATATTTGTTGCTATCTGGGATAAATACCTTTGTTCCTTGAAAATATGAAGCACCCTAGTTCTTAAACAAGCAGGCATGCATCATTAATTTAAAGAATAGCTCTAATGTTACATCAGGCAATGTAACATTAATTAAACACCCAGCTCATTACGTCTCCTTTATCCTGGAATAGCATTTTGGCAGGTAGTTTATTGTAGTCACAAACGTTATTTAGGTTACAGATGACTTCATCTATTCACTTCTTTGGCTAGGAGTTAACAGTGTCTGTTCACTCTGTTAAAAGGACTTTTTCAGCATTAACTGGATACAGACGATATGTAGTACTAAAAATTCATACCAAAATGTAGTAACAAACTTATAAATAAATATCTACAATATCTAACAATTTCCTACATGGGCAAATAATTGACTTTGCAGAAAGGAGTTATAATTTTTCAGAAATTTAGTTGATTAATATAGAGAATCTAGATATTGTTGACACTTAACAGTGAGAATTATACCAAGCATAAAAATGATATTTGCTATTAAACTCTGCATACCAAGTGCAAACTTCCATCACAGAAACGTATGTGTGTGAACAGCAGAAAAAGACTAGCTGATATTTTATGTGTCATGTCATTTTCAATCTCGATTTTCTAATTTTACAAAACATTGAAATCACAGCATTAACTGATAAAGAAAAGATAAAAAAATGAATGAATTAATTAAAATTTCTGTCAAATGTGGTGCCATCCCATTAATCTCAGTATTTGGGGAGAGGAGAAAGGCTCTGTAGGTTAGAGGCCAGCTTTTCTACATAGTAAAGTTCAAATCCCAAAGCCCCCAGATCTACATAATGAGACGTTATCTCAAAAACAATAAGAACAAAAAGAATAAGTAGAAAATCAACACTGTTAAATTGATGTCTATGTTCATAGTTTATAAATTATTGAAGCAAACATTTAAATGTCCTCATCTGTTTCTATGGTATGACTATACTATTTTAATTTAGCATTATTTGAAAATTTTTTTCTAAGCCTCGTTTTCTATAAGAAAATGTCATGTTATATCACAACTACAACAATGGTGAATGCTGTCCTGTGCCTAAACAGATGCTATCCCCATCCTTCTTTTTGTATGTAACTACACCTAGAGACATTGCTACTTCTGCTAATTAACTTCCTATCTTTTTTTCTACTTATCTCCCTCCCTTTCATTATTTTTTTAAAGATTTTAAACCACTAAGGTAATAAAGGAGTAAGATTTATCACCTGTATTCTTTGAAGTAGATGAAGAGAATGTTGGCATAGTATAAATAGTTTAAAAGGCCTGAAGCCAAAAGAAGTAGACGTGTTATGAAAAATTACATACATAGTTTGTTGAAAATACTGACAATATTTTATAACATACTTAAAGCAGTTTTGCAGTTACTTATATCACAAAAAAAAATTAAAAAGTCTTCTATAGGGGTCAAGGGCGCCAAAAGAAAACCCACAGAATGGACTAACCTGGGCTCATAGGGGCCTCACAGAGACTAAACTGACAAACAGGAAGCCTCTGTGAGAGAGACTAGGCCTCTGCATGTGTGTTACAGTTGTAGAGCTTGATCCTCTGTGAGGCTGCTAATGACAGGGGGAGGAGGAGTTGTCTCTGACTCTGTTGCCTGCTTTTGGGGAAATTTTCCTCCTACTGGGTTGGTTGCCTTAATCGGAGGCTTAATAGGAGAAGATGTGACTAGTAATGCAGCAACGTGATATACTGTGGTTGATATTCATGGGAGGCCTGCCTTTTCCTGAAGAGAAACAGCGGAGGAGGGGTGGATGGGGTACAGAAGAGAGGAAGTCGGGGGAAGGTACTGGGAAGTGAGAAAGGATGGGAAACTGCCATCAGGATATTAAATAAATAGAAAGATTAATAAATAAATGACGTCTACATTAATAAATAAAGTTTATATTTATTTTAAATTCAGAAATTAAGAATAGCTGCAAATCTTAATTCAGTATGATTTGATATAGATTATTATAAATATTATTTACATTTTAAATATTTGTTTAATGTTTTCTTATTGAATATATGGAGGTCATTTTGGAGAAGAAGCAGTTCTTATTACATGCTATGAGATAGTGGTACACTGAGGTAGTAAAGCTGAATGGGCAGTGACAGTGTTGGTAGTACATGATAGAAAATGGAGCTCTATTTTGAAAGTGATTTTTTCTGTACTGTGGTGTGAAACTAGTCTGTGTAAGCTGTCTGGAGGAGCTGGCCAGAAGGCATAATATTTTTCTCATGTATTCTGAGTTTCAAATGACTGGGCTATGAAGAGAATTCTGGAATGAAGTAGATTCATAAATCAAAGGTAGCTGCTGCATATACTGTACAAAATAATGACAATCTAAAATCTTTATAAATGTATTTTATTTAGGTTCCAAAAATCACTATAACATACCATAACTGTGCACCAGGTAAGCTTCGTTGAATTTGAGAATCCATTTTTTTTTCTAATTTCACTTTTTCTTGTTATTTCTATATCAAAATTTCTATGTTCTAAGAGCTCAACAGAAAGTGAACTATTGACAATTACATTATAGATTTTTTTTGGGGGGACAAATCATTGTTTGGCACACATATGAGCATGTGTAAATGTGGAGAAGACAAATTTTCATAGTTTGAAAATAAATATGAACATAATTCTTATCAATTTTATATCTGGGTCTGTGTCCCCTCTGTTTTCCAAAGACGCTGTTGTAACCGGAGTGCACAGTGATGGTCGAATGTTCCTTATGAATACTGTGACTATACTCATGATGATGTGAGTGAAAATGACAAGATTTGAGAGACCTGCTTCCCAAGATTGCACAAGCAGCAACATCGGGGGGAAGCTACTCTGGGTGCCTGAGCTGAACTGCCTGAATGCTGCTCGGAGAGCTCCAGATAAGCTTTCATGGCCTTTCCAATGTTAAGGTTGACTTTTCTGTGACGCAATGACCTTTAAGTAAACCATACTACTATATATTACACCTGATTACAGTCACAGTTGTAACATAATACACTAACTGATTCAGTATTCCAAACACGGGGAGAATCATTTCTGTGGTCCATGTTCAGTGCCTTACTTGTTGTCTCTGTGATCTATGGGTTTTGTTGATATCTCCCCAGGAAGTCGCATAATTACATTTCAAATGCCCCATGTTCCTTATTTTGGAACAAGCAAATACTAAATATTTTGCTTTGAATTGACTTAATATCTAATGGTCAATTTGATTAGTATGCAAATACTTTAATGAATCCAGGAATCTTTCTTAAAATAACAACAACCACCCAAAATACTTATGCTGCTCTATTTGAAAATTGTGTATCTCTTCATCAATAAATGTGGTCAACAATCAGATATTAAAAGGATGTAATGATATCTACTCAAGTATTATCAATGTTAATTGGTAGATGGTTAATTCATAATTACCAAAGATTATATGGAGCCTATATCTAATATAAAAAATTAAACATGGCCTACGATATAGTCCAATTTTATATCATTTATTTAGTATGATTGAAGCTTAGGTTTCACTTCCTCACCCTGAGAGTAAACAAATAATCAAATAAAACACATGTTAATATTATCTAAACAAAGTATTAAAATCATGTGTTATAGTTCTTATGAGACTTATTTTAAATAATTTCTTAAATGGAATTATAATGATTAAAAATTCAATTACCTATTTTTATTTTAATTATAGAGTTGATAACACGTCATTTTTTGACTTTGTAATCTTGAGTGAGAAAGAACAAAAGATTCACCTCATTAAATAAAACAGTATTAAAAATAACTGATAGTTCCAGTTTAAAAAAAGGACCAACTAAATGTCAAATTCCATTATTATTAAACGAAAAGGAATTGATTTAATTGCAAAACTTCTGGATTTAGTTCTATATTATACAG
Source organism: Peromyscus eremicus (assembly GCF_949786415.1). Lineage (NCBI taxonomy): Eukaryota > Metazoa > Chordata > Mammalia > Rodentia > Cricetidae > Peromyscus > Peromyscus eremicus. The sequence continues at coordinate 21,427,571 of NC_081427.1, forward strand.
AGGGTCAGTGAGGTAAATAAAAATGGAGCAGTGCTCCTTTAAAATAAAGTCATGTTAATCCATAGTATTCTGCTAATATATGCTAAGGATGACAGCGAACTGCTCACTCCAGATCTGTACTCCACCCTTCAAGATTGGCACTTGAACTATTAGCAGTGTCTTAATTTTTCAATCACTCCTTGAAAAGGTGTCAGTTTGGAATGTTGGGCAATAGAGGCTCAACACCATCAGTCTGTCTGTCTGCCTCTCTCTGTCTCTCTGTCTCTGTCTCTCTCTCTCTCTCTATTTTTTTTTCTTCTTCTACAGGTTGTATTTAATCTGTCTACCTGCACAATTTTATTAGAGTTTTGCTCACCCTTCCTGATCATATTAGGAGGTAACAGAATATTCTAAAAGTTTTAGAATTAAACAAATTATAACAACAATGTAATTTGATCTAGAAAAAATATGTGATTAGAAATTTTATATGACTCCTGAGTTTTGTATAGTTATTGAACAATATAGGATTCAGTCCTATAAAGCACATGGTTATATGTGTGTATATGCATAGTGAACTAAATAAATAGTATTGTTCTTATTTGGTTCATCATAAAAATATTTCTTTAAATTCAATCTGAAATCTTAGATTTATTTTGAGGTTTATAGGTATTTCTAACTATATAATTTTATATTATATGTAAATTAATTTTGTGTTATTTCCTGTGATATCTACTTTTTGAAAAACTACGAAAATCTCTGTTTGCTAGATTTTACTAGCCCTTTTCCCATTTTAGGGTGTGATGAAGATGCCAAGGAGTTCATTCACCAGGTTTATTATGGCCAATGCATTGGATTCTGAAAGAATAGTTGTAAATTTAATTGGTGATATGAGTGATAGCACTTTAGTCCGTTTTGCCTTCAAAATGTCAAATCTTTATGGGAATTCAAGTATTTTAAAATGCTTAAAGCTAAGGATTTGATTGGTTTTTGCACATGCCAATAGTTGCTTATATAAACAGTCAGGAGAGCCACTAAAGTAATAATAAATGAGAACTTAATGAATAAATAATCCTAAAAACTGCTGGAAGGACATTTAATATTAAAATATGTGATCAATAATTGCATATGCGAGACAAAAGAACTAACAAAGTAAAGGAAGCCCATATTTTTAAAAAGAATATAGGTGTTTTATATTATTGTAATATTTCTCCCATTCATATATTGTTTCCAGTAGAAAACTACAAATGGATGAAAGACAATTTTGCATTGATAATCTTTCCTAGGCAGAAATGTGATTATTATAGCTTTCCATGTTACCTTGCAGTCTACTGTTGAAGATAAATAAGCAAAGAAATGGAAAGGAAAGGAAATGTAACTAATATCTTAGGTTGTTCATTGCAACAATTTGAAAAACTGTGTCATTTAGAAATGAATAATCATTACTTAGGAAACGTTTCAATTTTAAGTTAAATCACACATACTGGTAAAGGGGCTTCAGTAGTCATGGGATTAAAACTAGCTCCCTTTTCTGTGACCATTTTCCTGCATCTGTGAAACTACAAGGTTGAACCATTTCAGAAAGACCCTGTGACCCAACTTTGAGTCCTTTATACACTGCCCCCGACAAAAAGAATCACAAAGCAATTTCAAGTACTTAGACACAAACGTTTGCTTGTTGAACTTGAAATGCCCTGATGATACCTATTAACTAGACTGTGAAAGTGATGTTAAATGAGGGATACAGAAGGATGCCACATGACTAATCTAAAGAGAAATAGGATGGGAGAAAAGAATGATTGAGTGAACTGCACTAGACAAAAGTGACCCAAGTAGCCACGAAAGAGAGATCTCAAAAAGAAGGAAATAATAGGCTTCACTTAACAGAGACTGTATTTGAGAAAGCACATTGTCCCACACAAAATGAAGTAGAACAAGATTTTGACAATTTCTCAGAATAAATGTTCTTCTGGTTTGAAAGATATTGAATAAGTTTGTGCCATCAGTTATATTTCTTTATTTTCCTTTTTTTTTGGCTTGTTCTAATTTATTTTTCTGCTGTTTCAGTGAGCCAATTCTCAGACCATTAACGTTAATACTTGCACGCTAAGAATAAAGAAGAATAAATGTATGGCATGTGCGTGATTGTGATTGTCAGAATGTAAAATCATTCCTGATGATACTCTCAGGGTGTCATCACACCTGAGAATTGTGCTCAAGTTATGAACAATCAGAGAGATCAGGAGACCCTATAAAGATAAAAGAGTGCAGACAAGATTGGATACAGAAAATAAGCAGGTAGCAAGAAATGTCAAAAAATATTATTAATAAAATTTTAAGATGCTGTGGACTAAAACAATAAAATGCATTAAGGGGGAAGGAAAGAGGAGACAGACAATAAAATAAACTCAAATGTAGGACCCCAAAATGAGTTGTATTATCACTCTGTTAATTCTCCTGAATGCTAATGGCCAACTGTTGAGGATGCTGAAATTGACATTACAGTACATCTTCCTAAAAGTATTGTCTTCATTCTCTTTATGTTTTTACTCCACTTCTTACCTAGATGGCAGTCACACAGGAACCCATCTTGATTGATGTAGGAAGCAGCATGCTACAAATTCATCTCTCAAACAGTTCATTCTATTATGAACCCTAATGAACTAGGGTTACTAAAGTACATTGATGTATTTTAATAAATTTTACTGGATATGATAACTACATTTCGTTTTTAGTCACATGACACATGAAGTATTAATTCACACTTTTTAAAAATAATTTAAGTCAATCTCGTATTTAGTGGATAAAAGTCTTTATATATATGTGTGTGTGTATGTATATGTGTATATACATATATTTATTCATTTATTTATTTAATATCACATTAAACTTCTGGATTTTCCAGATAAAAAATCTTACCTTTCCTACATACTGAGTATCTGTACCTGTGTACTCTTCTAACAAGAAGAACTGGTTCCACATCCAGCCACGCTTGGTGCGATGGAGCATTTTCCCATCATCTTTTGTCAGATTCACTATCCTTCTTAATAAGTAACTGCTGTCCTTTGCTTGTAATGGGATGTTGTCAACTGTATGAAGCATGCAAGTCCAGATGATCAGTGGAAGGCAATGGTAAGTCCTCATTATCTTCAACTTCAGAAGGATGAAAACTTCAATGTATGTTCTGTAGAAAAAAAATGATTTTATTAGGATGTGTCTCATTTTCAAGTATCCTGTATACTGGAACACTTTTATATACTATTTAAAGTAATGAAAAATATTATATATATATATATATATATGTATACATATATAATAGTTTTTAAAAATATATCGAAGAACTGACTTTAAAACCATAAATATTGAAATACAAACATAAGAAATAAGATTACATATATATGTTCAAGTACGTGTGCAAATACACATTTCAAATATACTCAACAGCTTAGTTTAGGCTGGCAATATTAAAGTCAAAAAATAAGTTCAAAAATTCAAACCACTAAAAATTCTGCAAATTAAACTTTTTAAAACAACAGTTATGTTATTAATTCTTTGAAATGTAAAGTTTTAATATTGAAGAAATATTTACATGCCCAAGAACCTGTACACTTGAAATGACATTTTTTTCCATCATCCAGCATTACTCAGAATGTGTTTTCCCCCACATTCTACTTTAGAAATAGATGGAATGAAAGTAAGGAAGTGAGGGAAAAAGTAGTTCTTCACTAATAATGAAAACTAGAGTCAATCAACTCAAAATGGATTAAAAATCCTTCGCTTATGACCAAAAACTAGTAGAAAACAAAAGGAGAACTTTTTTATTTTTTTATTTATTTATTTTTTTTTTGGTTTTTCGAGACAGGGTTTCTCTGTGTAGCTTTTTAACTCTGATTTTTCCCATCGTGAGAAATTCATTCTGACATTAACTTTGCTGATCAGTGTTTCAGAGAATTTTGAAATATACTGTTCATTTCTGAACAATGTTTTAAAGTAGAAATTCATTTTCTTTGTGGAATGTACACATTTGAGTGGGGGAGAATCAAGTTGTGTTAGATGTATCAGAGTTTAGGCAGTGAAGAATACTGTGAAACTTTTAAAGTTAAAAAATAAAATAAAATAAATTCACATTTGCTTTCACCACAGTCCAAGCCACTGAAGTATTCCAACACAAAATTCAGAGGTCAATGTGACTAATTAGAAAATATGTTAGAGAGATTAGGAAAGAGATTTGGGAGGGGAGCATTAATGAAGTCTGTCATGTCCATTCACTAAGGTATGATCATGATGCTTTCTAGAAATATAACGAAGTGAATACTGATTACTAAAATTCTCTTACAAGAATGTGTATGATTCTTAATAGGAACACACACACACACACACACACACACACACACACACACACACTTCAGTTTCTCTATGCCTCTTCTTTATTATTATTATTATTGGTGGTGGTGGTGGTGGTGGTGGTTTTTTGAGACAGGGTTACTCTGTGTAGCTTTGAGCCTTTTCTGGAACTCACTCTGTAGACCAGGCGGGCAAGTGCTGGAATTAAAGGTGCATGCCACCACCGCCCAGTGATGCCTCTTCTTTAAGTTAGCTACTGCAGCGACTTCCTATGCTCCTACAACTTCGCAAGTGCCCCTATGAAATTTCAGAGAAATATTTGAAGTGTGAAACATCACTGAGTTTCATGCAGATGCCTGCTAAAGACACACTGCATATGCCTGTGTGTACTTCTCTTTGCCATTATATGAGATTGTGCACTTTGGATTATAGACTGTAAAGCTGCAAGAGATGCTGGGAGATTTGGGCACTTTATTTTACAGACAAGACATTGACTTAGAGATTAGAATGGGACAGTTTGTCCTGAGTGTTTGGCCTTCTCTTAAATCTCTGTGCTGATAACCTATCCAGAGCGAATGTTAATTGGGAGATGACTAAGCCAGAGATCAGAGTTACTCAGGGAAAAATTAGTTCCTTATAAAAACATGGTGGAAACTGAGTTCTATTTAAAAAGAGCTGCAAGAGAACATTTGGAAGGCAGACAGCTCTTAAAGTGTACCTAGAGGGCACCTTGATCTTACACATATCAGTACACAGAACTTAAAATAAAATGATTGCTGCTAACTTGCTCATTGTATATTATGTAGGAATAGTAGCCAGAATCAGCTAGGAGAAAGAAAGAAATATACAATATACATGTATTTGAAGACATTATTTAAATTTGCCCAATTAATAGTTTTGCCTATATGCCTACTCTGATCTGCACAAATCTTACCTGGTTAATTCATAGACATATTATTTGCATTTTTGATGTTTCTCTATCATATACTTTTACGAATCTCCAAGTAACCATTTGAAAAATATGACATCTCACTTCAGTTTTTTCTTGTTTACTTTTTTGTCTTTATTAAGAGATTATTTTTTTTATTCATTTTACGAACCAACCACAGATCTCCCTCTCTTCCCTCCTCCCACCTTGCTCAGCCTTCCCCCCAACCCACCCCCCATTCCCTCCTCCAAAATAATAAGGCCTCCCATGGGGAGTCAGCAAGCCCGTTACATTCAGTTGAGGCAGGTCCAAGCCCCTCCCCCTGCATCGAAGCTGTGCAAGGTGTCCCACCATAGATAGTGGGCTCCAAAGTGTCAGCTTGTGCTTGAGGAATAGATTCTGATCCCACTGCCGGGGGACTTGTAACTGGACCAAGCTACACAACGGTCTTGCTTATGCAGAGGGACTTTTCCAGTCCCATGAAGGCTCTACATCTGTTGGTCTAAAGTCCATGAGTTCCCACTAGTTTGGTTCGATTGTGTTTGAAGGTTTCCCCATCACGATCTTGATGCCCCTTGCTTATAGAATGTCTCTTCCCTCTGTTCGACTGGACCCCTGGATCTCGGCCTGGTGCTTGGCTGTGGATCTCTGCATCTGCTTCCATCAGTTACTGCATGAAGGTTCTATGATGACAGTTAGGGTATTCACCAATCTGATTACTGGGGTAAGCCAGCTCAGGCACCCTAGCCACTATTGCTAGTAGTCTAAGCTGGGGTCATCCTTGTGGATTCCTGGAGATGTCCCTCAACCAAAGAATGGATAAAGAAAATGTGGTACATATACACAATGGAGTACTACTGGGCAGTAAAAAACAATGACATCATGAAATTTGCAGGCAAATGGATGGAACTAGAAAATATCATCTTGAGTGAGGTAACCCAGACTCAGAAAGACAAACATGGTGTGTACTCACTCATAAATGGATACTAAATGTAAAGCAAAGGATAACCGGATTATAACCCACACCTCCAGAGAAGCTAGCTAACAAGGAGGACCCTAAGAGATGTGCATGGATCACCCTGGGAAGGGGAAATAGATGAGATCTCCTGAGTAAACTGGGGGTCAGAGCAGCAATAGAGGGTAGGGGATGGGGGATGAGAACATCAGGGAATGGGATGGTCAAGCTGGAACAGGAATGGAGTGGGAGAGCAATGAAAGAAATATCTTGATAGAGGGAGACATCATGGGGATAGAGGAAAACATGGTGCTAGGGAAGTTTTTATGGTTTTCTATTACACTGTAAATTTATGACCTTTTCAAGGAGGAATATAGCATTTATTATTTTATTCATTCAGTATTCAACACGATGGCCTCCTTCACTTGGATATAATGTAGTTGGTATGAATGAAGTTTGAAAGCTGTAGTTCATCATGTCCTATACACAACCTAGTATGCACTTACTTATTTAAGTAAAACTATCTGGTTGATGGATCAGTGCTTAATACTTTTGCAGTTTATTTTCAACCGAGGCTCACCTATTGAATGTTTACCAGTCTAATGGATAAACAATACCAGAGACTGATGCAAAAATTGACCATAGAAGTTTTTTTGCTTTTGACCAGAGTCAGAGACTATTTTTGTTTTTGTAACATCAATCATGAAATTTATAGTGCTCTCACTGTAATTCAGAGAAGTTTGCATTAAGTGAGATTAAATGTTAACAGCCCAGCATGACTGCTCTAAATTATAGAATGTTTTTCCATGAACTTTGCCACTCTCTGATTTAATACCTTTACTTTAGTCAACTTTTTTTTTTTTTTGTATATTTGTTTCACATTTAGGAAACATTACTGTAAACCTCTTGTGGCCAATTTAACACCTGCACATTCTTTGGCTCTGAGATAAAAGTGCACAGTTTAAAAGGTTTTCTGCTATATTTGATTTAAAAATTAGCAATCTCATGTCCCATGGGGTTTATTAAAAATTCTTCACATCTTTTATTTATTCAGTAGCAACAAGCTGATTACTAAATTTTCTATGCCTAATTATCTCTATCAGCCTCAACTGCTCTGCATTTTTAATCTCACTTTTGTTGATAAATAACCATCAAATGCATTATAAAATACAGTATTTTAAATTTGGGTTAGCTTTGATTTTTGTAATTATGTAATTCATTTGAATCTTATTTGTTTTAAAAACTTAACATTGTTTTATTATTTTTTCCATAGTCACTTAATTATATTTAAATTTCATTTTATTTCTACTTTAGAATCATTAAAGTAATTGTGCTTTGCTGTAGTTAAGCTGAATGCTTACCAGTTAAATATCTAACTGAAATTGAATATATTTCTGCCTCTATTTACTTATGTAATTATAATTTAAATAAATATTTAAAAGTTTTATTTTATTATTAATCATGTGTATCAGAGTGCATCTGCATGTGAGTATATGTATATTTGAGTGCAGTTACCCCTGGAGTCCAGAAGGGGACACTGGAAGCCCAGGCACTGGAGTTATATAGCAGATGTAATTAACCCAATATGGGTGGTAGAAAATGAAAACTGGTCTTCTGCAAGTGCAATATATGTTCTTAAAAACTGAACCATTCGTCTGATCTCTTCAATTAAATCATTTAATACTATTTTTTTCAGGAAAGTTTCTAGCAAAAATTGTACTTATAACACCTATATGTGATTAAATTTGCTACTTTATCATTATAAAATTCTTAATCAGCAAAAGACTTTGACAAACATTACAATATTATTCTTAGTAGCAGCATAATTTACATTTTTCCCAATGACATATCTGAGTTCTGTAGAGATGAAACAACACGTTTTTCATATGTATTACTTTTCTATTGCCATGACAAAACACTATGACCAAAGCAACATATAAAAGCATTTAATTTATGGATTACCATTAGGAAGGGTAAGAATCCATGGTGTACATTGCCAGCAGAATGGAATTAGAACAGGAGCTTAGAACATATATCCTGGTGCACTATCACAAGGTAGAGAGAGAGATAAATGGGAATGACTGTGGGTTTTTGTTGTTGTTATTGTTTTGTTGTGTTTTAAAACTCCAAGCCTGTCCTCAGTAATGTACCTCTTATTACTAGGCCATACCTCCTAATACTTCCAAAAATTCCACCAACTGTAGTTTAAATATTCAATATATACACACACACACATGTGAGGCTCATTCTCATTCATACCACTTCCTGGGCAATGTAGAAACCCAGTGCAATGGAAACTCCATGGAATCCACAAGATTCACCCTAGCAAAGACTCATAGTAATGTAGATATGCAGCCTGAACTGCCCATCATCTGTAATCAAGACTTCCAATGGAAGGATTGAGACACCAACTCAGCCACAAAACTGTCCACATACAACTTATTCTCCTAGCAAGATATGCTGGGGTAAAGGTGATACAGAACTTGTCAAGAGGCCAAGTAATGACTGGTCCAACTTGAGACCCATGCCATGACTGATGTTGCCTGGGGGCCAAGGAACAGAGTAGAGATAGCCCACTGACCTATGGTAGAATAAAATACAACCAGCCCCCACTCCCACTCCCCAAAAAAGTCAATGAAATGATTCCTAATAGTATTCTGCTATACTCCTACTTTGGAACCTAGTATAATGGTTATCAGATATGCTTCACCCAGGAACTAATGGGAGCAAATGCAGAGACCTACAGCCAAACATTAGGCAGAGTTTCTGTGATTCCTGCTGAAGAGGGGAATGAAGGACTGTAGAAGCCAGAAGGGTTAAGGACTCAAAAAAAAAAAAAAAAAAAAAAAAAAAAAAAAAAAACCTTACAGCAGCCTTGATGCAACGGGGAGGGGCTTGGTCTTTCTCCAACTGAATGAACCAGGCTTTGCTGACACCCATGGGAGAACTTACCCTTTAGGAGGAGAGGATGGGTAGGTGGGTCCATGGGGGGAGGCTGTGGGGAAGCAGGAGAAGGGGTGGGAGGGGGATCTATGGTTAGTATGCAAAATGAATATTTTTAATAAAAAATAAATAAATATAAATATAAAGAGTGCTTTATAATAGAAAAAATATCCCATAGAATCAACTAACGATGGTTTAACAGGACTCCTAGATACTGGAGTGAAAATAAAAAAAGGATCCTGTATGGGTCTGACCTAAGTTCTTTACATATATGTTCCAATTTTGTTTCTTGGCATTCTTGTGAGACTACTAACAGTGGGAATAGGGTCTATGTCTCACATTTTGCCTGATTTGGGGTTCCTTTTCCTTCTACTGAGTTGCCTTGTCTAGTATTAATATGAGGGGTGTGCTGTGGAATAATCCTTCTGTGAATATTTGTCACTATGATTAGTTTAATGAACAAGCTGACTGGCTAATAGCTGAACAGGATAAAGTTAGGCAGGAAAGCCAGATTGAGAATGATGAGAGGAGGAAAGGAAGAGTCAGAAGAGTCTCCGGCCAGATGGAGAATGAGTAGTACATACAAAATGGGATAGAGGTGAAAGCTATGAGCCTTGAGGCAGCACATAGATTAAGAGAAACTGATTATGTTCTAAGAGCTAGTTAGTAACAAGTCTGAGCTATTGGCTGAGTGTTTAATTTATATTAAGTCTCTGAGTCAGTTATTCGGGAAGAAGATGTTGGTTTTTTGGAGTACAGATGGATGGGACAGGAAAACTCCTACAAATGGTGCTCAATGTAGAACAAGATTTTATACACACACACACACACACACACACACACACACACACACACGCTTAAGAAAAGAATTCTAAACACAAAAGTAAACAGAGCCAAGCACAGCTTCTTGGTAATAGCATTTTCTCAGGTGGGCTCTGTTTGCAGGAGGTGAGCAGACATGGAGCCCCATTAAGAAAGGCTTCCTGACTCAATACTAGCAACAAAAAATGCATGGCCTTTTTCAGAAGCCCTGCTACCAAACACGTAAATGGAGTTTATGAGCAGTGCATGGCATGCTACTCGGTGGTGGCATGGATCCAAAAGCTTCCCATATTTAATACGGTAAAAAGTACCTCCACCCAGAGACTAGGCTCTCATGGAAACAAGGGGGAGAAGCCAGCTACGAACACACCATGATCTAAGTTATGTAGCAGGTTAAATTTTGCTCATGCAGACAAAAAAAAAAGGATTGCAAATACACTTTAAAGATAGATTGAGATAGAAAAATCTTGATGGGTTACAGTGTGTTAAAAAATGTACAAAGGCATAGGAGAGAGAAGAGAATGAGAATATACAATCCTAGATTAAAATATACAGTTTAGTTTTAAAATAATAAAGTTCTTAAAAAAGGAGAAAAGTAATATAAAATAGTCACATATAAATGAGAAATACAAGGAGTCTGGTTACTGTATGTTATTGTGTTGCCTTTAAATTTTTTGACTGCTGCGAAAAGAGCAATGGCTGCTAAGAGACACTGGATTATGAAATCTGCTAGATTCGACCAACATATATACATACATATATATTATATATATACATATATATATATATATATATATTTAAAATATCTTGACTTCAAAATTTAAATCAAAAGGTATGTTGTTGGAAAATAGAAAAAAGAAAAAAAGCCAGGCAGTGGTGGTGCAAACCTTTAATCCCAGCACTCATGAGGCAGAGGCAGGAGGACCTCTGTGAGTTCAAGGCCATCCTGGGCTACAGTGTAATTTCCAGGAAAGGCACAAAGCTACACAGGGAAACCTTGTCTTGAAGGAAAAAAAACGTATGTTGCTTTGGGGGAGGTTTTGCTTTTATTTTCACAGGAAATGAGAGGTTGTGGTTTCATTCTGGGTTAAAGAAAATCAGGTTTGATAGAGGAAGATCCCCTAAAATTCTGACTACAGACAAAATAATAAATAAATAAACCTAAAAGAACTACAAGACACATAATATATATTTTACCTGCTCAAGCACATAACAAAAAAAATAATCTTTGGCTGGCTTTTGTGCATGCACAGTCTATACTTGTATTAATGCAGATATGCATGTTACCTTTAAAAGTTTATGCATTTTTAGAGCAAGGGCACTAGATACCAATAAAAATAGCCCAGAAGATCCAGCATCCAAACCTGCTTCAAGGATGTTAAGATGATGCAGCCTCACAGAATACTCCAGCCAAGACTTAATAATTTTCCAGTTTTTTTAAGGTTCCCCAAAAGTTGTCAATGCCCCTACACAACAGGAAGCAGTATAGAAAACTACACCTACCTTCCCAAAAGATGGGTTATAGATATTTATTATTGTTTAAGGGGTTGGGTACTAGTTTTTATTGGTAATGGTCAAGAAAAAAAGCTGAGATTAGATTCAGGGGTCTCATTCCAAAATGAAAATGGAGGATATAGAAATAATAGAATGAAAGGGTAGATTATTGAATCGACTTTAATAAAAAACAACTATTAATCTTAAATATTTGACATTGATATGGATTTTTGTTTGTTGATACAAACTTAATGTTATTTTTTTACAGTGAATGTATATTTCTACTCTTGTTTAAGGTATTGTGTTTATGCAGCTCATTTAAAATATAATGTTTAAATAAAAAATAGAGATTAATAGTTATATATTATAATCAAACTTATAGTCATGTTAGGTATGTTTTCCAGGTTATAAATAGATATGGTTAGATAGATAGATGGTCTTCAAACACTTTAAAGACCAACAGAATATGGCATTTAATATTTTTAATAACCTAATGACAGTGAGACATGTCTGTTTCTGGTAGCATCACTCTACTTCAGAGATGATGATGTTCATTGAAGAAACTCCAAATGGAGTTTGAATTTTTTATGGAAAAAGCTAGCTATGTAGGAAAAAAAACTTCCCTTGCCTCAATTGATGATAATATACTCTCCAAACTGGACCACCAGGATGCAAGAAAGGTGCCTGGTGAACTTTGCCAAGACAAGATAGGGCAGTCCTTTAAAATTCCCTGCTTTACATGAAAGTCTGTCAAATACACTAGGCCTGTAGGCCAGAATTGGATGCCTCAATATTACAGAGGAACTTTGGGTGACTGTAAAGGCAGTCAGGTGTCCCTATCATTAGGTAACATTTCATCCTTCTGGACTCTTTGATAGAGTTAAAAACTAAATGGTTAAACTTATAGTTTTCCATAGTTGTGATAAAAAGCAAATTAGGTATAAAACTTTAGACTCATCAAGACAAGATAGATAATAGAGAATTTTTTTTTTTGCCAAATACAAATGGACTGGATATTGTAATTATAATTCCTTTTTGGTAACTGTTTTTTTTTTTGTATGTAATTTTACTAATGTTAAAGTTAAAATCTTCTTTTTAATTAGACAAAAATGGGGAAATGCTGTGGAATAATCCTCTGTACACTGTGTGAATATATGTCACTATGATTGGTTTAACAAGCTGACTGGCCAATAGCTGCACAGGATAAAGTGAGACTGGAAAGCAAAACTAAGACTGATGGGATGAAACAGGGTAGAGTCAGAAGAGTTGCCAGCCAGTTCAAGAAATGACTTGGGTGTACAAAATGAGATAGAGGGAAAAGTCACAAGCCTTGGGACAGCACGTAGATTACTAGCAATGGGTTAAGTTGTAAGAGCTAGTTAGTAACAAGCCTCAGCTATTAGTTGAGAATTTAATTCATATTAAGTCTCTGAGTCAATTATTTGGGAAGTGACTGTCAGGTTTTTGGGAACAAGTGGTCGGGACAGGAAAACTTCACCTACAGGGGTACACTTAATCTTATTGTTAACTTGTTGTGCCATGGCTGGTTGACATTCCTGAGAGGCCTGCCCTTTTTTGAGAGGAAAGGAGAGGTGGGTCTGGGAGAGGGAGGCATATGGGTGAAGGACTAGGAGGACAGGAAGGAGAAGAAACTGTAGCTGGATTGCAATGTATGAGAGAAGAATATATAAAAATGAAAAAAAAAGAAGCTATAGGTGACAAATACAGATATAAAACCTTCTGCAAGTGTCAGCAATTAATAAATTTCATATCAACATGAAGTACCAACACATCCCAGGAGAAAGATTCAAATGAAAACCTAAAAATCTTAGCTAGGACGATGCAGTACAGTGGGAATTCTCCTTCATTGCTGATATACCATCCACTACAGAGAAGTCTTTTGCAATACTTAAAAGAGATAAAAGTTTCATACTCTAGAATAACAATTCTATTTCTAGTTGTTATACTTTAAAATATTTTTCACCACGAAAATACACAGTTGATTTTACATGTTTATTCATACTCATAACTTTTAAATATTTATTCAAATTTATTCCACGTGTATGCATCCATGCCTGAGTGTGTGTATATGCATCACATAGGGCATTCGATCTGCATAGGGCATTTGATTCTGTGGAACTAGAATTACAGGCCATTGTGAATGAATTGACATGACTGCTGGAAATTGAATAGGGGGTTTCTGAAGAGCAGTGAACACCCTCAGATATGGAGTCTTCACTCCAGGCCCCCAAATGCCTTTAAGAAAGTGAACGGACACATAATTTTCCACATAATCATGAAGTGGAATATAACTTAATGATAAAAATAAAATGGGGTTCTAGGTCTCAAAAAAAAATACCTTGAAGGATTTTAAATTCAAATTTTTACATGAGTGACTCTCTTATGAGAAGCATGAGGCTCCAAAATTTAAAAATTTTCCAGTGGTGCAAAGAAGAGAAGAGAAGAGAGGAGAGGAAAGGAGAAGAGAGGAGAGGAGAGGAGAGGAGAGGAGAGGAGAGGAGAGGAGAGGAGAGGAGAGGAGAGGAGAGGAGAAGAGAAGAGAAGAGAAGAGAAGAGAAGAGAAGAGAAGAGAAGAGAAGAGAAGAGAAGAGAAGAGAAAGTTAAGTGAATCACAGCACCAGGTGTACTTACTGACACTGTTCTATGTAACAATACAACAGTGGGACATAAAACTTTCCATTTTCAAAATCTATTACGTTTTATGTAAGGAGTTTCAGGACTGAATCTTACTATATTCAAATTAAAAGAAAAGAAAAGCTTTCAGAGCTGAGGTCTAGAAGGCTAGTTCCTAGAGGACTTGGAGCCTAACAAAAGCATTGATCTCAGCTCCAAATAATGAAGCAATTTCAGTGATTAGAATGGAAAGGAAAAAGGATATTCATGCATCTTTGAAAATGGGTGCTGCTTCTGACAGTAATTGGAAAACAATGGCACACACACTACTGCAGTGAATAAAGACATTCCCACAGGGTTGGGTTGACAAAATCTATCATGATGTTTTCATATCCTGGAATTAAACAGTGAAGTAAATTGATTAATGATTATTAGGATGGGAATTTTTAATCTTTATGAAACTAATAAATAAGAAAAAGATAAATCCAATGTTAACACAATCCTAAAACAGTGTAAACTCACTTACTATAATACAGATCATATGACCAGCTATTTTAAAATGTACAGATGTGTATATCTGTACATTTGATGCACAGATATGTAAATTCTTTGATGTGTCAAAGAGAAGTCCTAAAAGAATATCAACAATCACCAGTGAACTGACTTGTAAACCAAAATTTGCATTCAAATAAATACCATGATCCAATAAAATAAAGCAGTATTATTAGAGAAAAATTAGCAGCTCTAGGACTAAAGGAAGAAAAATACATAGGATGAGATTGAAACAACTTGTATTGTTGTACATTAAAGCAGCGTTTAATACATACACAAGTGGAGCAAAACTACTGTCTAACTGTGAGTATGAAAGGTATATATAATGAATGAATTCCTAGCTGCCTGAACAAATAACTTTTACAACATAATGGGCAATACTGCATTATAATTGAACAAATAACATAAGAATTAGCAACTTTATAGTTCTCAGCATGAGTGATTGATTCAATTAATAATTGTGTAAAGAAATTTTGGCAAAAATGTATACCAAATAATTTATGTTTATATTTTCCCATTATGAGGAAGAACATTGTATTCAAGCTTCTTAACAATGGGACAGAGTAACTTCCTTCCACAACAATCAAAATGAGAATTAGTTGAAATCCTTAATACTATACTGAAAAAAGTCGCGAACAATACCTCAGCTTCCTGAGATTAATATCAACAATGATAAAGCATGTACCTTCAAATAATATGAAGGCAATGTGACTCTTCCCTTTGTGGTGTTCCTCTACCAGCTCATAAGCACAGCCTTGATTTTAACTACCATCACAAGACTTGGAATGAAGGAGCATCTACTAATCACCAGAGCAGAACTCTCGCAAACTGCCAAGGTCTTCATTAATATAGACTGTCAAAGAAACATTCCTTGCCAAAAGGAACTTCATGAGGCATAACTAATAAATGAAATGTGGTAGCCTGGATGGAATCCCAGTTGAGAAAAGTATACTAGATAGGAACCATAGAAGTACTAATAAATCAGGGTCTTGATGATAATTTTCAATATTGCTTAATTAAGTGTATGGAATGTTTTCTTTTATTTCAACCATTAGTAATATGGAAAAATGGGTAAAATGTCTTAGACAATTATGACTTAAATTCCCATTTTTGTAAAATTGAAAACTATATTAAAGATTAGTCTAACATGGGAAAATAAAGAAAATTAAATGTTATAATATTCAATTAGATGTGGATAAAAGGTTTGTCATTTTCAGTATTGTTATGAAAGAGAAATTCTCTGTTATGGTGATATTTTAGCAGAATGATGGAAGAAGGGGGAAAGATGCCAAAGTTTAAATGTTAAAAGCATTCCCAGGAAGACCAAGCAAACATAATTCTGTGGTAGGAGACTGGGGAGAACTGAGTCTTATGGAAAAACCATTTGAAGTCAGCCAATTGTAACTAGAACTAAGTGAAAGGAGATAATACAGGAAAGCCAAACTGGTAAAGGATTCTGGCGTTTTTGAAGTCACAGTAAGTTTTTAACCTTCACGATTTTCTTGGTTTCTTTTTTTGTTGCTGTAATTAAATTTCCTGGTGTAAGCACTTCAGGAAAGAAAGGCTTAGTCTAGTCCATAGTTAATACTCTAGCCTACCACGGCCAGGACACTGAATCAGCAGCAGCTGGCTACGTTGTGTCCGTAATCAGAAAGCAGAGAGCAGCGAATGAATGTGCTCAGCTTTCTTTCTCCCCTTTACATAGACCAGCTTTCTAACAAATAAGTCGATTTACAAACTGTGGAATGGACTTCTTACATCCATTGACCAAACCAATACCAATTGACCTACCCAACGACCATTAAAACCTAGATACCAACTCACAGCAATGCCCTACTCCGCTCCCATCCCAAATCTGTCCCATGGGTAATTCTGTAACTTTGCCTTCTTGAGAATTAACTAATCATCTCAATGATAAACAAAATCAGGAAGAGGTTTTGTTTCATCAATATACTGAATAATTCATCATTAAACACATAGATTAACTAAAATCACAATTCAATAATAAGAGATCAGTTCAATGGAAGTTTAGAAAGTTACAGACATTAAAATTCAATTTGAGTTTATAGTATATTGACAAATTATTTCATATATAATCATCACCAAGACTAGTTTTAAAAAATCACATCAAGGACAACAGTCATTACTGTTAAAGAAGTAGCATAATGGGTATAGTTCTTGACATAAAAGCATAAGCAAAGTAATTATTTGAATGATTTAGGGACAAGAATACAGTCTGTGAGGATTTTTTCAATGTAATTTAACAATGTACATAAAAGTCCCTAATACTTGGACAGAGATAGCAGGGGGACTAAGGGACAGAAATGAAGGAAGAAGTAGACTTTATCTCTAAAACTGAAAAGGTGAATACCCCATGCTAATTCTTTGGAGTGAATTACTTTAGAAAACCGTGAAGGATGTGTAGATAGTTATTCTTTTGACAAATGAAAGTAAAATAATTGCTTTGTAGGCATTTTTCTAGAAGTCTAAGGGAAGGTATATTCTAACAAAATCATTTACACTCATACAGAAACAAACTATGCATCATATCTGAAGAAAATGTTAGCCTTACAAGTCATTTACTAAATGATATTTCATCTACTGAGCAAATGAAAGAGGAAGTTACATTTGTGTGTCAAAGTTTTAATCAGCAGAGCAAAGATATAAATATATTTTCAGCCTGTGGTTTCATGTCAGCTTTAAGTGTCAGAAATGAACATCAGAGTCTGTCAGATGCAAGTTAATGAATACACTACATGAGTCACTCTCCAGTAACTACTTCTTACCGAACACTCACAAGACAGAAGACGATGGATGACACCCACATGCCAAGTGTGAGAATCTTCAGAGACTAAACCAGGAATAGTTGGAGAATAGTTACCCTAGGAGAATGATGATGGAAAAACACTACTTTCAGTAGCTATAAAAGAAAGGAAACTTTAGAAAATGAAACAGAAGTTTTTTTGTTTTTTGGTTTGTCAAAAAAAAAAAAAATCTCAATCTCAATTACAGAATGATTTTCTCCCTTTGGAAGAGCAACTGAGGATTGCAGCTATTGCTTTAAACATAGAAAAATCCTCTAAAAAGTTGTAACCTATAGTTAAAGGGGTTGGAGGGACAGGAGCCCAGCATAACCACCACAAATTTTTCATACGGAGAGGTGGAGTACAAAAGGAAAACAATGCACACTGCAAAAACAAAATCCAGAGATTCCAGGAGCACAGGCAACACTGGGTATGTCAGTAAGTAGATTTACAATACAATTAGAAGGAAAAATAGGGTTCAGATACCAAATGCTCTCTTCTATGATTTTGATGATTGCAATAGCAATAGGCCATTTTATTTAATTTTTATCTGTATGCATGTATGTATGTATTTGTGTATCAGACTAGCCTCAAATTTAGAGAGAAGCCAATTTCAAAGTTCTCCTGCTAACACTGTGGAGTTTCTTCTCTGCTCAGTCCTCTCTGAAAGCAGAGGGATAGTCCTAAGAATTTTTTTCTGAGTCTTGCCTTGCAGAGGACCTTTGGTTGAGCAGATAAAAGCTGATTCAGTGGCCCTCAGCACTATTATTTTAAACTTAAAAAAATTTATTTTCTTAATTGAAAGTGGATTTTTTTAAATACACTATAGTCTGATTATGGTTTCCTCTCCTCCTCCCTATGCCTTCCCACCTCCCCTCCAACCCCTTTCTGGTTACTGTCTCTCTTTAGAGAACAAGCAAGTATCTAATGAATAATAAAATAAAGAAAACACACAAAGATAAAAAAAAGGGGGGGCACCCAGTGCCTTACACGATGGGAATCTGGCTTGTGCCATAGAAAACAATGAGACTCATGGGCCTTTAGAAGAGGGACATACTGTGGCACTTTCTTAAAATTGCTGGGGTCTGGGCCTTGAGAGATGGCTCAGAGGTTAAGAATACTGACTGTTCTTCCAGAGGTCCTGAGTTCAATTCCCAGCACCCATATGGTGGCTCACAACCATCTGTAATGAGATCTTGCTCCCTCTTCTGGCCTGCAGGGATACATGCAAACAAATTACTGTATACATAATAAATAAATAAATCTTAAAAAAAAATGCTGGTGTCTGAAACACACCATTGGAAAGCTTTACTGATGTCCCTTTCCAGCCTATCCAGACTGAAATCCTCCTCTAATCACGTATGCACCATATAGGCATCCACAAGGCCCCCCAACTGCGACACAATCACCACAAAGAACAACACAGAAAACTAAATAACACAAATGATCCGCTCCCATTGGAAGATACCCAAAGGATGGAACGAATATAGCTTAAAAACAGAGTCTTCACTATCCTCCGGCACGCAGTGGGACACGGAGAGTGTGCAGCTCTGCTCCGGAGAGACACTGAAAAGACAGTTTGCACCTGCATACAGGAGGATTGTCACAGAGAGGTCAGAACTATCACACACACATGATTATAAGTCTTTAGACGACTTCGTGCTGCCCTGCTTACAATCTCTCGTTTCCTTGTTCATTTTCATAGAGGCTCTTACAAATGGTGCAGGGTGTGACTGGGATGGGGTTAAGTTGTCTAAGGACACTTTCTTTTCTCATTGCTCTTTTCATTCTACCTTTACCTGGAGCTACTGTATCTGCTCTCATCATATTGTTTCTCTCATCTACTTCTTCTCCATTGTTTTAATGTTAATTAGCTGTCACACTCATCTAATTTTATCTCCATTCTCACATTTATCACCTATAACACCACCTTAGAGCTATTAAAAGTACCTTCGTACATCAAGTACTGTTATTGTTCCTTTATTCTCAAAAAAAAAAAAACATTAGAGTTGAAGAATTATGTTAATTGGCTATTACTTTATCTTGGTGCATATGACTTTTTTGAGGCACAGTAAATTGTCAAGTGTATAAAACATATATAACGATGAAATCAAAGTATATATAATTTGCAAAATCTAGGGAAAGATCGTGGTTGTTTGGATGCAGGAAGCATGCAGAATGCCAAACCAAAAAGAAGAGCAAAGAGTCTCTGCCTGTCTGATAACAAATAAAACACTGAGTGCATTCACACCTCTGTGAGCACACACTCCCACAAGCACACAATAAGGAATATTGAAAGCTTGAAGAAAGAACGACCAGGTCTAGTATAAAGGAAACCCAGTTGAATAACAGTCGATTTCTCAACATAATCTCTCAAAACAAGTGGGAGAAGAAACTATGTATTTCAAGCTCTTAAAGACAGCAAGTGCTAACACAATATTATTATATCCAGCAAACTATTTTTCACACTGAAGGATAAGTAAATTGTATAAGATGAACAAAAATTAAAAGAATTCAAGAGCAACTAAGCCAGTACTAAAAAAGATTCTTAAAGAAATCCTACATCCTGAAGTAAAATACTTAACATGAATGATGTTATAGAAAAAAAAAAAGTGTACAGGAGAAGCATTTTATCAATTCAGAGTTAAAAATACACAAAACATAACAACAACCAAAAAATTATAGAATTAATACCCACCATTCAATAACAACACTGAATGTTAACTATATTGGTTCTCTAATCAAAGGATGCAGAGCAGCAGATTGAATTACAAAAGAGGACCAATATATTTTACCTCCAACAAATGCCTCTCACTTTCAAAGACACTCATAATCATAATTGGGAAAGCTGAAAGAAAAGGCTTGTCACAGAAATACAACTAGAAATAAAGTGGGGATATCTATGAGTTTCAGATAAAGTAGACTTCAAACTGTCACTTAACGCAGATTAAGAAAATAAGCCAAGCAGCAAAATTCTAAACATATATGCACCATAAAAAACAATTTCCAAAAGCCAGAACTATTTGAAATATAAATACAGATAGACATCCAAACAATAGCACTGGGTGACTGCAATACTGCACTCTCACCTACATATGAATGTAACGTGATCCTAATTAGTCTTATTAATAAAAACCAGGAGTCAAATATTGGGATCATAATCTGAAAAATCAGAGAAGCAAAAGAGCAGCCACCTGTGACTTCTTTCCTCTCTGTATCCTCTGACCAAATGGGGTCAAGATCCTGTGTCTATCTGCCTTATACTCCCTATTGTGCTGGGATTAAAGGTGTGTGCCACCACCACCTAGCCTCTATGGTTAACTACTGGCTAGCTCTGCCCTCTGATCTCCAGGCAAGATTTATTTGTCAGAAGCACAACCAAAATATCGTTCAACATATAGGTCAAATAATTGTAAACAAAGAAACTTCAGAGATAAAAGACACTGTGGATCTGATGGGCTTAACAACATCTACAAAATAGTCTACTCAAATAATGTAGAATGCTGCATGTCCATGTTTACTGGAACACAATTCACAATGCCCACGTTAAGGATTAGCCTAGGTAATATCAACAGATGGACAGAAAAATAAAATCTGGTGTTGTGGAATATTATTTTAACTGGGCAAAGATATGTTACGTTTGTTTATACTGCAGAATATTACTTTAACTATATGAAGGTGTGTTACGTCTGTTTCTGCTGCCTTTATTAATGATGTAAAGATTTATTACTTTTGTTTGTGTTGCATTTTTTAACTATGTAAAGATGTGTTCTGATTGCATTAATTAAATAAAATTAGCCTTCTTAGAGCAGCATGGTTGGCAACTGGCTGACAGAAAGTAGAAGGGAGGAGCTTGTCATGTTTTTTTGTTTATTTGTTTGCTTTTCTTTTTGTGTGTGTGAGTCGGGAGCAGTGTGGAAGGGAGTGTTTCCAGGATGCCAGCAAAGAGAGGAAATTAGTGAGTTATTACTCTAAACTCTCTAAGCTCGTGGGTTTTCACCCTAGCCTTTGAATCTTGAGTTTTATTAGAATGATAGAGGTTTAGTTAGAAGTACCCTTATGGGCAGCAACAGAGCCATTGTTTGGCAGAACTGAACTCCACCCAGGCTGTGGCTTTAGCAGTCAGGCCCCTAGTAATGTAAATCACAGCCAATGTAATGAAAGTGAAACAGCAATCTGCTACACATATACAACTGTTTTATTTCTAAACAGAATAATGAAGTTATGTTGCATTGCCAAAAACGAAAAGGCAATAGATACAACTGAAGGTTATCCTATTAAACAGACATAGAAAAAAAACATATGTCCTGTTTTATCTCATGTGTTGATACTAAATTCCATATGTGCACACACACACACACACACACACACACACATACACACACACACACACACACACACACACAGAGTGAGAGAGAGAGAGAGAGACAGAGAGAGAGAGAGACAGAGAGAGAGAGAGACAGAGAGAGAGAGAGAAACAACAACAACAACAAAAATAAAACCCACATATTTTATATGTGACATTAGAAAGGGCTAAAAATATTTTTAGGGGATTTTCTCCTTCCACATGCAATAAACAAAAGAATCTCGGGAGCTTTGTAATCATGATAAATATTTTGCCATCCAAAAGTAAAGGGAAACACAGCATGACCATGAGAAGTCATGTTTTCCTTTTTCTTTCTTTTTCTTTTCTTTTCCTTTTATTTTTTATTAGTGTTAAGCATTAATAAACATGCCAACCTTGATGGGGAAATGCCCATGAGGACTCAACCTCACACAAAGAATTATAGGTTACTGAATAAAGCTGGAAGGAAGAAGCGTGGTTTATCTAATGCCAAATGGTCAGTGATGAAAACATATATACAAGTAACATTATATGGACTCAAAATGTTATATTTAAGAATATACATGCTTATACATATAAGAATGCAATAATTAGTAAAAAAAAAAAAAGAAGAAGAGGATGGATTTTAAGCAGAGTTGTGGAGTATATATGAGAGATTTCAGAGGGAGGAAATGGAAGGGAGAAATGTAAATATACCAAAATACTAAAAATAAACAAAAATAGTTTAATATTGTATGCCATGTGTTCTGACTACTCCTACCACCTCTGTCCACATTGTCATTTTTTTCCCCAAATTAAGTGTATTTGGTATTAGATAAACAATTTAAAAACATGCATGCAAGTTATATTATATAGATTGAGAAGGTTTTATTTATGCACATTATATGTATATAATATATATTTTATGTACATATATTATTATATATTATACAGCATACAATATATTATATATTATGTACATATATAATATGCAGCATACAATATATCATATATACCATGTACATATATTATGTATAGTATAAACAAATATTATATACATGTAATGTGCACATTCACATATATATGCATGTAACAAAAATTAATGGAGAAAAAAGAAGTCATGAATTGGAAAGAGAGCCTGGAGAGATATACGGAAGGGTTTGAAGGGAGGAAAGGGAATAGGGAAATCATGTGTTTATATTATAATCTCAAAGAAAGCAAGTTTTTTTAAGTGACACATAAAAATATAGTTTTTATGTATTTAATTACCATTACTTAGTTTTCTCAATATATGTTACATATCGCTGTATTATTTAAATGAAAACTACCTGTAAACAAACATATGGATGTGAAGGGATGCTATATGCATTTTTGTACTTTGTAATTTTATATTTGCAGAATGTGATTACTACCTAATCACCTTATGTGCAATAATACACAATAGCTTATTATTCCTGTTTAGATATAACATTTATATATGTGTGTACACATATTCATATGTTTTGGTATATGACTTGTACACGTTAACGTCATATTTTCTCCTTAATCACTTTCACCTTATTTTATGAGCTAGAGTCTCTCACTAATCCTGAAACTAGACGATTATCCAGACTCTGTCCAGCCAGTCCAAGGGACCCTTCCTGTCTCTACTTTCCCAAAGCTGGAATAATGTTCGCACGCTATCTTCCCTGCCTTTTATGCGGGTTCTAGGGATTCACACTCAAGTCTTGGTGCTTGCATTTCAAGTCCTTATTATCTGCGTCATTTCCCACATTCCTACCTATGATTTGCTTACCAAAAATCAAACTATGCCTAACTTTCCCAGGGCTAAAGTGATTTTGATATTTTGTGAGTTCATTAAAGATATTCCTATCCCAGGAGTCAACAATTAATTCGCGAATTGAGCTTCCTGAGATGGGCTCCCTGTCATTTGTTGTCTGTGTTTCTTGAAATCTTGAAATAATCTCTCTTCGTTGACTTACTGGACATTCCTAAAAGCAGAGGATGGAATGCCCACATCGTTTGAGAGCTCAAATGTTCCCTTTGAGAGCTCATTAGCTGCGGGTGTTGTTGTTCCAGGATCTTTTCAACCTCAATGAAATCTACACTTTTTGGTCTCTTCTGTAAGAAAACTCTCTTAAAACTCCAAAGCTTCTCCATTTGGCACCTGTCAATTTTATGTATTAAAAGGCATCACAGATATGTGACCTTTTAATACATATTTATGTTTTCTACATTTTTTCTAATACTGTCAGTCTTCAGCCATTGCTAGGTCTGCTTACTTATGTGTTTTGTTGACTTATTGAACTGTATTGGGATATCCACAATTTTAGCATGAGAAAAAAAAGAAATTAAATTGATTTAATATGCTTTAAACCACTTATATAATACATATCAAATTATAGTTAGAATTAGCTGCTTTTCACTGTAGAACTTTAAAGTGTTTTGCTCAAATGTATTCCATCTATTCCTTCAGAAACACAACTGTGTTTATTGTCTTATGAACATAATGCTCTGTATACTGCCCACAAGTAAATCACTTGTCCTTCTGCTAAGTGAAATTAGCCAGCTACACACAAAACTGTCCTCATTTCAACCTTTTAATAAGAGTGTCAGAAAATGGTGCTTCATTCTTACATTATTCTTTCTCTTACATATTACTGTTCATTCTTTTACATTTTATCAAGACAACAAATAAAAATTTTTCATCTAAATTAATGAATTATATGCTTACATAATATTAACAATAAAAAAAACTCAACTTGCTTTCTCATATATTCACATATTCACTAAGCCCGGAATCTATCTTCTGAGTCAGAGTTTTACAAAACTTAGATCGTTGTCCTTTGGGCTTGGCCAGGATATTTTCAACGCTTGAAGGCCATGACTTTAGCTGATTCTAAGCATTTATACTCTCCTTTATTTTTCTTTTCATTCTTTAATGTGTGTCTCTGGGATGTGTGAGTATACTGTACGTGTGTATGTACATGTTCATATTTGTTGGTGTGGATCTATGGGTGTGTGTGTGTGTGTGTGTGTGTGTGTGTGTGTGTGTGTATGTGTCACAGCACATGTGTAGAGGTCAGAAAGCAACGTCAAGTGTTGTTTCTCACTTTTCAGATTGTTTAAAACATTGTTTCCTGCTATTCGTTGCTAAATACAGAAAACTAGTTCACCCTGAGCATCTGAAAATTTTCCCATCTACACCTCCCATCCTAACGTACACACTTTGGGATGACAGATTCAAGCTGTTGCCTCTTCCTTGACTTGGGTGATGGAGAAGTGCAACTTTAGAACTCACATTTGGTGGCAAGCACATTTGTTGAGCTACCCATCTAGCTTTTTTTTGTTTTCATTATTTCTTTTACCGAGTATCCTACTTATGAGATATTCCCAGTAGGATCAATACTATTGAGGTCATAGAAATTCTTAAATACACAGTGGGGTTTTCTTTTTCTTTTTTCTTTTTCTTTCTTTCTTTCTTTCTTTTTTTTTTTTTTTGCAGAGGAGTTATTTTATTTTTTTTTTATTTTTTTTTTTTTTGGTTTTTCGAGACAGGGTTTCTCTGTGTAGCTTTGCGCCTTTCCTGGAACTCACTTGGTAGTCCAGGCTGGCCTCGAACTCACAGAGATCCGCCTGGCTCTGCCTCCCGAGTGCTGGGACTAAAGGCGTGCGCCACCACCGCCCGGCGAGTTATTTTATTTTATTGTGGGGAAGAGGAAAGGATTTATTTTTTCTTCTTTTTTTAACTTTTTATTGATTCTTTGAGGATTTCACATCATGTGCCCAGTCTCACTCATCTCCCCGTCCTTTCATATCACAGTTTTTTTTAATTTTATTTTATTTTCAATTCATATGAACACTATTTATGGAGGAATGCTTAGAATAAAATCCCTCTTGGTTCTTTAATATTACTTACCCAATTCACTTTTGGGCACTTTAATATTATTTATCCAGTTCACAGGAAAGTTTAAATCAGGTACTTTATTATACTAGAGTGGCATAAAGGCTGTGGCAAATTTTGTTACAGTGAATCTGAGGTAAAAATGATGTTTCATCACCTAGATCTTATGACTTCTAAGAGAAGACTGGGGAACATGGTGAATTTTTGACTCATTCACATTCTACTCAGAAGAGACACATCCACTTGCACTCCCATAATAAGACAAAGAATATCCCATGAGTGCAGATGTCACAATTCCTTCTTGTGATATTTTCAATAACATTTCTATGGAGTGCTGAGTATAAAAGCCAAGGCTTTCTGTGTGTGCTATGCCACCAATTTCTCAACAACTTTAAGTGAGAGACAAAGCAAATATAATTGCTCAGCAGCTCTGAAAACTGATTCAAGAATATGTGAGTTGGATTATACCTTCCTAAAGGCCACAATTGTGTCCCACTTTGATACCTGTGTTCCTGACATGATTTGATAGTAAAATATTTAAAAACATTATCTTATTGAAGTGAGGTGACCTTCCATTAAAATGGGATGTACTGCAATGTCGCTGGTCTTTTTGAAAGTGGACCCATACAAAAAGAGGAGGGATTGTGTGAAAGCAAGGCAGAGAATCTGCCATGAGGCAAATAACCAGGAACTAAATGTAACAAAGGTCTTCACTTTGTCAGTGGGGACAGCAAACCCAGACAGCCCTGAAAGTCAGATTTTATTGGCCAATTGTATGAGTGAGTAATATTTTTGTTGTTGTTGTTTAAAACCACACAGCTCATAAAACTCTACTAAGGCCATTCCAGGAAGCTAATAGACTATTAATTAAATGCTTTTACTTATTACCTATTGTAATATCCCCTTAGATTTACCAAGGCAAGAAGAGAAATGCTTCAGCTACCCTGCAGTATCACATTTTGTAAAGTGGTGACAGAATATATTGGTATCAGTATTACATAACACTCGTGATGGGTCTAAACATCTATGCTACTTGCTAAGTGGATTTGTTTTATCTAGACACTAATTTCTCTGCTTGCTTCAGTTTCTTATTCTCTCTAATTTGTAAAATGGAATGTTTTCAATATTAAAATACATAATCTAACAGCTAATTCTCTCATAAGTTGAGAAAACTGCTCAGTTAAAGAAAGCTATTTTGAAAGTCAGTGTGGCTCTTTTCCATGACAAAATTCAGAGTACAGGAAATATTCACATCTCTAGATGGCATCTTTAGAAGCTTAGAACATATTCTCCAAAACATCTTCGAAGGGACGAATTGTTTACAGAATCAAGTATGGATTCAGTATATAGATGTACCCATTAGGGGATTAATAATTATTTTATAACTTCAAATAAAAACTATTGTGACATGTAAAAGTATTATATGTGGTAATTCGTATTGATAAAATTGTCAGAATTAAATTATGAACAGTTCTTTAAATATTTTGTCATATATTATTAAGTTATGTACACATATGTATAATATACATATTAAAATACAAAATTTCCTTTTCTTCAGCCTTACACATATGAAAATACCAATAAAATTCCACTTGCGTTCTATAGTTATACTTTTTAATAAACCCTAGCAGATCAATAACACAGATTTCTTGGCACCATTACCAATCCTAATGTTACTATAGCAATCACCATGGAAATGTTTTCAACTAGTGCCACACAGTCGCCAGCACAATATCTATCTCCTATGCCACTTGGCAATTTCATAATGATCTACATATTATTTAATTGTACCACAAAAATACATTCTTCATAGAACAACCAATAATGTACGAAAGAAATAGAAAGTAAACTTAGGCTTGAAAACAGTCTAACTAAACTTTGAAAGCATCTAAATGTGAAACCAAAATACCAAAAAGCACTTAACATGTGTCTCTTTATTGGAAACCTTCTATTAGAAAACAGCATAGCCAAAATTTATCTCCTTAATGTAGCTAGAGTTTTCCTGCCTGGCCCACGGTCAGAGCAAATCTCTCTCACCCGCCAGTCCCACAGCCACTCAGACCCAACCAAGTAAACACAGAGACTTATATTGCTTACAAACTGTATGGCCGTGGCAGGCTTCTTGCTAACTGTTCTTACAGCTTAAATTAATCCATTTCTATTAATCTATACCTTGCCACATGGCTCGTGGCTTACCGGCATCTTCACATGTGGCTTGTCATGGTGGCGGCTGGCAGTGTCTCCCCCACCCAGCTTCCTGTTCTCTCAATTCTCCTCTCTGTTAGTCCCACCTATACTTCCTGCCTGGTCACTGGCCAATCAGTGATTTATTTATTGACCAATCAGCAACACATTTGACATACAGACCATCCCACAGCACCTTAATGTCTCCATAGCAAACACAAAAATTGAAAACACGATGTTTATTCCAGCTGGAAAGCTTTTCTAGAAATGAACCAAATTACTTGTGACATTTAGACTGTTCCTATTAAAACTAAGGAGACATGAAGATGAAAATGGAGACCATAGTAGTAATAAAAGTGTTTATTATTATGATAACTAACATTTATTAAGCATAAGTAGGCATTAATCTACTTAGCACCCCTTGGACTATTATTGGGAAATATTATTTAAAGACGTGTTATATTTGTTTATGTTGCATTTGTTTAACTCTGTGAAGCTGTAATACATTACCTGTCTAAGACACCTGATGGTTTATTAAAACCCTGAAAGGCCAATAGCAAGGCAGGAGAAAGAATGGACAGGACTAGCAGGCAGAGAGAAGTTATAGAAGGAGAAATCTTGGAGGAGTAGAAGGAAGTAGCCAGAGAAGGAAGAGGATCCAGGGGTCAGCTACCCATCTACACTGCAAGCCACAGAGTAAGAGTGAAAGAAAGGCATACAGGAATGGAAGAGGAAAGCCCAGAGGCAAAAGATAGATGAGATAATTTAAGTTAAGAGAAGCTGGCTAGAAATAAGCCAAGTTAAGGCTGGGCTTTTATAATTAAGAACAAGCCTCCCTATGTGATTTATTTGGAGGCTGGGTGGTGGGGTCCCCAAAAGAATAAAAAAAACCAACAATATTTTGGCATACCAACATGAGGCTCAAATTTCTAGAGAGTCTGAGAAAGCTTGAAAAACAAAAGAAAACAAAAACAGGATTTGGCTCTGTTAAGAAACCCTGCTGTGCAGCAGAGCCCTTAAAAATCTTTTTCACGCTATATAGAAACAAGAAAACTAAGTAAAAAAGTGCCTGCCACAGTGCAGGACCAGTCATTCCATAGCAGGGGGTTGAATGGGGTTCCAGGTCAAACATACCTCCCACAGGGCCACAAGCTTTAGGCTTGGCTTTCCCAAGCCCAGAAGTGGGCAAAGGCAGCTGAGAGCCAATAATGAATGGTCCAGGTGTAGGTTAGCAGTTTAAAAGTTTGTTCACGCAATCAAAGAAGACTAGAGATATACAATAAACAAGGTCCAGATGAAAAAACTTTAAACAGGATCCAATGTTTTTTACAATGTGTGTAGGTTTAAGAAAGAAAGAAAAAAGATATGGACAGTATAGAAATAAGTAAATAGTTTAAAAATAATGGAGTCTTTAAAGACAGAAGTAAAATAATAAAAAAAAATGAAAAGCCACATAAAGATGGGAAATACACAGGAAATCTGGATCTTATATATTATTGTGTTGATTTTGAATTTTTTGTCTGATGATTAGCAAAGGATAGCTGCTAAGAGACATGGGATTGTTAACTGGACTGCTCAATTGAACCAACCTAGATATGTTAGGAATGCCTTAACTTTAAAAAACAACTCAGAAAATATATTTGTCAAATGGAAATAAAAAATGCTTTGGAGTTATGTTCCCACATGAGACAAGAGGCTATGGATTCATGTTTATCAGTTGTGATCAGTGGAGGCCTCCTAAATCTTGACAGGTGATATCTATCAGCATAGGTTACTGACAGGTGATATCTATCAGCAATGGTTACTGCTTGTCTTCCCAGGACTTAGTCATTATCCAAAAATTTTCTCAGGGACCCCTAATGATGCCTTTGCCCACAGCAGGCAGGAAACAGTGAATACTATGCCCACATTTCCAAGTGATGGGGTGGTTGGTCTTTGGTTATTTGGTGGGTAATTGATGTTTGTTATAATTTAGGGGAATATAGGAATATGGGATAAAAAAGGCAACTATTAATCTCAGATATTTTGCATTGGCATGGGATTTTGTATATTGATACAAATTTAAAGTTATTTTTGTTATATTGTATATTTGTTTCTACTCTTGTTTAAAGGATTTTTGTATATTGATGAAATTTAAGGTTATTTTTGTTACAGCACATTGTATATATGTTGCTATTTTTATTTGAGGTATTGTGCCTATATAGTTCATTTGGAAATGTAGGGTAAAGTTATTGAAAGCTATTATTATAAACTATATAGAATAATCCAAAATCATAGGTTAGTTGTTAGTCATAACAATAAAAATTTTAGACATGTTAGCTATGCTTTCCAGATCATATAGAGGTATATTTTAGATAGATAGATGGTCTTCAAACCTTTCAATGTCCTACAGTATATGATACTTAAAACGTTTTGTTAACTTAGGACTTTTCATCACAATGAAACGCATGTGCTCCTGGCAGCATCAATTTACTTCAGAGATGATGAAGATTGAAGAAACTCCTTATGGAGTTTGCTTTCAATATAGCAAGGCTAGCCATTTGGGCAAGAAGCTGCTCTTGCCTGGACTGCTTAGCAATATGTTGTATAAACTGTACATGCAGGACCCACAGGAAAACGATCGCTGAATTTTGCTGAAACAAGGCAGAATGATCCTTCAGAGTTCCTGCTTCACAGAAGAAACTGCCAGACATTCTTCAGGACACAAAGGAAGGTGACTGACAAACTTTGCCAATATATGCAGGACAGTCTTTTAAATTTCCTGCTTCATTGAAAAGTCTGCCAGATACTATGGGCCTGTAGGCTGAAGATGGATGCCTGCTGTGGATATTGCTCTGTATGCTCTTAAAATGTGTTGCTCTGATTAGCTGATAAATAAATCCGTTTGGCCTATGGCAAGGCAGCTTAGAGGCAGATGAGAAATCTAAACAGACAGACAATAAGAGAAAGGAGAGGCAAGGCAGACACTGCAAGCCGCCACCAAGAGAAGCACAATGTAAAAATATTGGTAAGCCACAAGCCGTGTGGCAAAGTATAGATTGAGAGAAATGTGGTAATTTAAGATATAAGAACTAGCTAACAAGAGGCCTGCCATAGACAATCCAGTTTGTAATTAATATAAGCCTCTGTGTGTTTAATTGGGTTTGAGCAGCTGCAGGCCAGGTGGAGCACAGGAAAACCTCAGCTACAGATGCCCCAATGCTGTAGTGGAACTTTGGGTGACTGTCTAGGCATTCTGATATCTCTGTCATTTCCAGAGTTTTTGGAAGTTGTTCGCAATGCACTTTTTGTTTGCTTAAATACTATTATATCTTTAAGGGGCCTTTGATGGAATTGAAGTCTATATACTTACAGTTGCAGTTTTCATTAGATATGATAGAAAGTAAGTTAGGTATAAAATTTTGGATTTCCTAAGATAGTATAGATTATGGCATATTTTCTTTAAATTTACCAGACACAAATAAATTGAAATTTAGTGAAATGTGAATGTAATCTTTACTGAATAATTGTTCTTATTGTGTACAGTCTTACTATGTTAAAGTTAAAACCTTAGTGGGGAAATGTTGGGGAATATTATTTTAAGGTGTATTACTTTCATTTATGTTGCATTTGTTTAACTCTGTGAAGCTGTAATATGTCGCTTGTCTAAAACCATGATGGTTTAATAAAGAACTGAATGGCCAATCTCAAGGAAGGAGAAAGGATAGATGGGACTGGCAGACAGATAGACAATATGAAGGAAAAATCTGGGAAGAAGGAAGTGGCCAAAGCAAGAGGAGGACATCAGGGGCCAGCCACCCAGCTATACAGCAAGCCATGGAGAAAGAGTGAAATTAAGATATACAGAAGTATGAAAAGATAAAATCCCAAAGGCAAAAATAGATGGGATAATTTAAGTTAAGAAAAGGTGGATAGAAACAAGCCAAGCTAAAGACTAGGCATTTATAAGTAATAATAAGAAACACAAGTAACCAGACTGAAACTCAAGTCATCTATAACATTGAGTGGAAATGCTATCATTCCATCTTATGTAGTCAAACTGTCTTTCACTTTCATATACATATTTAAAATGCATCCCTTACTGGAAAACAAATACTTCCAGTATGGTGATGCCTAGTACATAAATCACTATCTGATTAAATAAACTTTTTTTTAGAATTCTAATATACCTAAGTATATTTTGTATCACTTTTTTTCATAAACTCATTTTAACTGAATTTTAGGAACAAAATACTGTACACATAAATGAATATCTAAATGTATTGGTTCGATGTGTATTGATTGTGTAATGCACAAATCAGTATAAATATAGACAGTTTCCGAAGCATTTATCATTTATTTTACTCCAGCCCTATGCAAATCTCTTCCTACCTCAGAGGACTGCACTCCATTACAATCATGAATCATGATTCAATATGTGGCTTTCACGCATAACAAAATACTTAATGTTGGGAACTTTTAATGGAAAAAAATGTTGATGCAGTTCCCATGTCAAAGATCACATGCCTTCCTAGGTTTAGCCTTGAAGATGTCCTTTCAAAGGTCCCTAGGAATGGCATGAGAATAATAGGGGAAAGTAGGAGAAAAATTATATGACAATAACATAACATCACAAGAAAAAGCTCACATGAAAAATGTGCAATACTGTAGAGAATCAGGAAACAGTTTTGTTTGTGTGATTTTTTTCCTGTTTGTTTTTGTTTTTTGTTTGTTCAGTTTTGTGTTATATGAGCCTTCCTTTCATGAGTACTAACAGAAACCTACAAGAATGCCATTGTCTCCTCTCATAATGACTGAATTGTTTTTTCACTAGTCCTACCTATAAAAGACTGACAAATAGAGATTATAAGCCATACTCATATCAGTGCAGTGGCTATTGACTAATGAAATTCGCATGGATATTATATTATCTCTACAAAAAAATGGCTTTTGACCTGACCCATATAATTTTTCAATGTGTTTTTACCAGAAAACATTTCCCCATCTAACTCCCTCATAGTACACACGTGAGGAACAGTTATTGTTACACAAGACACTTTTTTTTTATTTGCTTGATGTTGAGATTCAAGTATCTGTACCGACATTACACAAATTTCCATTAATAAATGAAATGTATTTTAAACCACATATTATTTTCCACATCTACTTGATAAATGATTATTTTTCTAACTGAAAGTACATGCGGCCACAAGTCCATAGCAATTAAATACACAGACTCTGATAATACATTCTGAAAAAAGATGCAAAAATCAATCTGATAAATTATATCTGGTAATTGGCCTGGTCCAAAAAAATGTATCTCCCCAAGGGGTTTTTAGTAGATTAGAATATGTGAATATAAAGTATTTGACAAAAATAACTAATGATTTTGTCATTCTAATCCAATAAAACTTCATCACCCCCATCCTCAGCACAATGGAAGTAGGTATGCTAAAAGAACTGAGTAGACCTAACAAAGAAAGTCATGCCTTCTTCTCCCAAAATATAAAGAAAATAAGACAATACCATCATCACATGAGCTTATTTAGCAGAAGTGACTGAGCAAGACAAAATAAATGGCACTAGGTACCACAAGGAAACCCAAATATTTTCTTTCACTGGCTACTCTTTACAATAACATTTTCAAATGATTTTCTTCAAATCCATAGTTAAGAAATAAGCTTTCAAAGAATTTTAACCATTTTTGTTGCTTATCAATCAACTGATAAGCTCTGATTTTTAAAGTACTTCTCCAATGAGTAGTCTCAAGCTCAATAATAAAGCCATTATGGCATCACAGAATAAAAACTTCAGACTTCTTCCAACTGGAAATTATGCCTGGCTGCTGCCAGAAACTTGCACCATACAATTGATTTGAGGATCCTGGTGATCTTTAGAAAAGTGGACCCTTTCCATTTCTAATTATATGTACACTCAGGTTCCTATAAATAATACCCTCAAAATAGTAACTATGTTGTAATCAAATGATGCACTTTTAGTTTAGAGGGTTGATCACAATATTTTAATAGGCTATTTCCTTTCATGTGCATTTGTGTATGAGAGTGTGTGCTTGTTTACAATAGACTGGTTGAATAAGTAATAAGATGAAAACATCACATTCAGTAGAATATTCAGTTGCACTGAGACTAATTATGATATATAAAATATAAATTAAAGTATATATATGGAGATATATATTAAACATAATAAGCATGTCAAGATATAGGTACAGATTTATAAAATCTATTTTAAGTGTAGATAGTGAAGTAAAGAGACTTAGTATAATTAGAAAACTTGTCCAGTAATACATTTTCGCAGAGAGCTGAACCAGTCCACTCCCAGTTTGTGGATTATAATTAGTGTTGTCTCATACAAAGACTTTCTCTAGTTTCACTTTTTTATTTTTATTATTTTCTGAGACTTCAACTACCCTTGAGGATTTTTTAATAAGTAAGAACCTGTGAATATACAATATTTACAATAAAAAATAGTTATCATTAAAATATTTTGAGAGGTTAATGTATATTTATAATCTGTTTTATAAGAGAAATAATGGACCAAAATCAGAAAAGCTTAGTATGTCCAAATGGTGCTTCATCAATGTGGAGCTATGGAACATAGTTATCAAGGAGTTTTTCTACAACTTAAACATGTTATCTTTCATTTTATATATATTGAACACAAATGAATTTTATTTAAAGAATATTTTAAATTTAAAATATAGAGCTAATATAAAACCCAAAGATATTTTAAAAGGACTGCCAAATTTCTGCTATAAATTTTCATTGATTTATAATGGAAGCTATTTCCTCGTAGAAGAAGCTATCTAAGTAGTAGAAACACCCCTAATCTAAAATCATGTCTCTCTGAAACCCCCTACTCCTCTTGCTCCATCTGGATCATTCTACGTGGGAAGCCATTCACCTAACATGAACAGTGCATATTTACTCTGGCAACATTTTATGCTGCTGAAGAAACTTCATTAAGCTTTAGAGGTAAACAATGAAATACTTTGAGACAGAATAAGTGACAGCCTGAAATATTTTCCTCTTGGGAAGCTGTCGGCTAGTAAATACAAATTCTAAAATATAAGCTGCAGAATAGTGAGCATTAATAAGGATTCCCAGAATTATTTAAGGGTACTTTTTCATTGTAGAATTCCAACCACTTACTCAGCCAAACACTTGACACAAAAGCATTTGCAAATGAGTCACCACCTTTTACAGCATTTTTTTTTCAAAGAATATGCTTACTAAGCACAAGCAGTTAGGGTATTAGCAGTGCTACTCAGAATACTAACATGCCATTATCTGCTCATCTGCTGGTAATAACATAGGCGCAAAACAATTTCCAGCTAATGATTTTGTGATTCTAATCCAATAAGACTTCATCATCAACATCCTCATCACAACTGAAGTAGGTATAAGGAAGGACTGTGTACACAAAACACATTTGAGTCTGTACTGACATCAAAAGACAAATTTTAGTGATGTAATTTACACTTTATTTCTACCTATTTTAATATGGACAACAACAATGATTTCCAATTATAGGTTCTCTCCTTAATTATATGTCTCCTCAGAGATGGATGCTTTGGTCTCTCAAAACAACCAGCACAACCAACTATCTGTAATAGAACACATAGATCACTAAGCATCTCCTACTGATAAAGGTTGTTTGTACTTTTTAAAACATGTGTGAAAGATAGATAAGAAAGATTAGGGCAATTAATTCACGGTTATTTCATTTAATTAATGATTAATTATGTTATGTGGTGATATTTTATTTGTGCTTAAATGTGATATTTTATTTTTATGTTAATAAATAAAGTGTGCCTGGAGATCAGAGGTCATAAACAGCCATAAACAGCAGTCAGGCAGTGGTAGCAGATGCCTTTAATCCCATCACATGGCAGGCAGAGTCTCTGTGTGTTCAAGGATACACCCAAGTGTGGTGACACATGCCTTTAATCCCAGTACCAATCATAGAGACTTGGAGGTCTGTATAGACAGGCAGTGATGAGGAAGTGAGGTGACTGGATTAAGAGCCAATAAGAAGGCAAAACAGCAAGGCAATAAAGGTGCAGGTTAGACAGGAAGAAGCGAGTTCTCTTGGGAAGCGAGGGCGATGTGGTGAGTAAGGTTAGTTGGTGACTCTCACTGATCTCTAAGGCTTTCACCCCTATATTTGGCTCTGTGTGTTTTATTTAATGAGACTGTTTAGAAATTAGTCTACAATGTTAGGATTTAATAAACCTAATATCAGAATAAGTAATTATCTATTACTCTGAATGTGAGTTATAATTTTTCCTATGCCTAGTAGGTAAATATCAAATTACTATCTTATGAAAATTCTCTTATTGACATATAACTCATTCCCAGTATTAGTAGGACTAAGGGAAACAAAAGTAAACTAATTTGTGTTCAGCCTGGAGGTCCACGAGAAATATGAACAGGCATCCCACGAAAATTAAGAGATAAAATTATGAATTTTGGAAATATTTCCGGAAATATTATGATATAAGAGTGCTCGGTTCAGGTTGTTTAATAATGAAAAAGGAAAATTAAAGAGTATGCAATAAACTACAAAGTGTTGTTTAACACCTGTAATTATAAATGGGAATGGACATATGAAGACTGATAATTTCAGAGCTGGAATAGAAATTTATGATGTACACATTCACAGATTATTTGACCCACTTTGGAGTCTTCACATTTATACAAACACTTGACTCCTTAGTTTTCTAAAGTTCTCAATAAAACTTACCCATTTTCTTATAACGTTAAAAATAATGTGGCCTTTAACACATTTTTGTGTCTACATAGAGTCCTATTTATTATTGTCTTATCTTGTCTAGGAATGCTCTCTTGCAGCTGAGCATGTAATGTTGACATTCCCATTAGCAGCTATTATCTACAATTAGATAATAGGCCTAGTGCTTAAATGTGTAAGTCAGAAATATTTGAGTCATGCACTTGTTTTTATTTTTTTTTCAGTTTTTACTTTATTTTGAGATATTAGTGACCATTACAATTCAATCAGAAATTATTTGTTTTAAAATTATTTACAAGCCGGGCGGTGGTGGCGCACGCCTTTAATCCCAGCACTCGGGAGGCAGAGCCAGGCGGATCTCTGTGAGTTCGAGGCCAGCCTGGACTACCAAGTGAGTCCCAGGAAAGGCGCAAAGCTACACAGAGAAACCCTGTCTCGAAAAACCAAAAAAAAAAAAAAAAAAAAAAAAAAAAAAAAAAAAAATTATTTACAAAATGAAGGGTAAACAAATAAATTTCTCTTGTGAGAAATTAGCAATGAAATATATATAGCCTTACACACAGACACACACATACAGTTAATGTATATATGTGTGAGAGTTTGCATATGTGTGAAGGAAGACATATTTGCCTATATGTGGGTGGGTGTGTGCATGTGCACAAGTATGTGCATGCATGTGGTGGCCTCGGGATATCATCCTGTTCACATCTCCTATATGCGAAGGTTTTTCTCACTGAACGCAGAGCTCACTTTTTCAGCTAGCCTTGGTAGCTCGCCTCAGGGATTTCCTGTCTCTGCTTCTGTCTCCCTAGATGACAGGAAGTCTTCCTGCCTACCAGTTGTCAGTTAGGTTCTGAGAATGTTCATGCAGCAAGCATTTTCCCTGCTTAGTCATCTCTCAACCTCTCATTTATACTTTTAGAACTTAAAATAATAGCCCAATTCAATTTTTCCAAGATAATAATGCCTGCAAATGTAATGCTTTATCACAACTTATATTTATTGCAATTAAATATTAAACATTTAGTGAGTACAGTTCAATTCAATTATGGAAAAAATAGAAATGTTTCAAACAAAAACAATAATGTGATCTTTTGGGACTTACATGATCTTATTGCTAGTATACCACTATGTTGTTAAAGTTCTATAGGAGCAGAAATTACATTTTTGGAAAATATATACATGTACATATCTAAAAATTCATTTAGAGCTTTTGAATTTAAATAGACTATTCCTATATCATTACAGAAATAAGAAAAATTATTAGTATTTTAAAATATGTATTCTACTTATGTATAGTATCTGGCAATGTAAATACATATCTTTCTTCAATATTGAATGTTTTAGAGATAAGTGGTACTTAATTAATGATGTCTGAAAGCTCAGCTACTTAAACTGAAGAAATAATATTCTAAAAAACCCAAATACTCATAAATTCATTTCAAAGAATAAATATTAAAACATCTAAATCGTGCATAGACAGCTATGAAATAAAAATGTTTTAGGGATAGTATTTGGAGAGTAAAACTTAAGCGCAGTGTTTGGACTTATGCTAGCTTCACTAAAATGATATTATTTGTGGGTTGTGTTAAAGGAAAACATTTCTCATGCTTTGTGTGAAAAAAAAAGAAATCACATGAAAGCGTCTTCAATTTTTATAATGTATAGCGAGCCGTCCAAAAGGTAGGGTCCAAACATCTTCACATGTAAATGAACAATGTATTTAGCTATACATTTGGAAAGTTACATATCCACTTATTATTCCTGAAATATTAATGAATAGTACTTACATTAAAGTTCTCAAAATGTGTACTCTACCAGCAAGAAACAGAGCATCTCATGAAATACTAATAAACACAATTCTCATGAAATGCAAACAAATTGCAAGTGTTGGAAAGAATATAAAATAAAATTATTCATAAAATGAGGTCTTATGAAAAGGAGGCAGAACACAAATCTCTAGTTAAATGAATCACAATATTTCTCTACATTTACAAGAGTGTGAGAAAGTAATAACAGTGAGGTTGTTTCTATGACACATGTACCTTTAATAACGCAAAATGTTACAAACATGGAAACTATGGATTCAGAATGAATAAGATTCCATGTAAGTTCAGAAAAATCAATTAAAAAGCCATCTTGTAGATCAATTCTGTGTGTGTGTTTTCTAACAGAGGTGCTAAGTTTTTTTTTTCCCATAGACTCAGTCAAGATAAACTTAAAAATAAAGGTCCATTCAAAATAAACCTGAATTTGCAGTACTCTAGTGCAAAATGGCATCATACAATTGAATTAATTTAATTAGTGAATAGATTAATTTCCCTCTTTAGATTATCATAATGATATCTTCAATTCCAGGAGGAAATCTCCAGGATTGGAGATAATTTGCCTGTAAATAATTAATTTTCATGTAAATAGCCTGTGAAGGCAAAATGCTTAATCGACTATCAGACGCTTCGATTGCTATGTTTCCTCAAGACGGTACACTGAAGAAGAGGGCATAGCTCTTGTGAGGTTTGGGGGAGCTTATATTCCACACTCACGTTTTCATTATCTCCAAAATGCACCAGATAAGGCAGGGTTAGGAATAACAAACTCTTTCTGTTTTACCAGGTGAGCCTATTTTCAGAAAAGCCTAGGAGTGTTTCTTTCACTCAGGACACAAACTTATGTAATAACCACCAGAGAAATGAAAATATGCCAATAAGGTCTTAAATAGGAGATCATATACAAAATTTTATTTGTTATAAATTGTAGGATCATTAAATTGTCATTAGAAATTACAATTAATCAGTTTTAATGATTCCAATATTAATATATAATATCAAAATGAGTTTTGACTTTTTAGGAAAAACTGAAAACTTTCTTTAATAAATTTTTCTGTAACATTCAATATACTGTCTTTTGTTAAAATAAATTTGATAATATTATAGGAACAAGGAAAATTTATAGCTCCAGAAACCTATAATAAGGTCAACTAAATAAGTCTATCATACACGTTGAAGTAGTTATTATAAAAAATGATTTAAAATAAATGCTGAAAACTACATAATTTTTAGGTGAATGATATTTTAATTTTTTAGAATAGATATAATCTTACTGATAGAATACTCAAGATAGTATGACACTTTGGGTGAGAATAATTTAGTAATTTTCTGATTGTGTGTTACAATAACAGAAAGTCAAGTTGTATTGGTTTTATAGAAGGCATTGGTGGGAAACATTTGCTGTCTGGAAGTCAGCAAATAGAAAGAATGGTTCTAAACCTCAATGAATGTCAACATGGGAAACTTCATCTCAGTAAGATCTTCACAGGATTAAGTGTGCAAGTCTAGTACACAGTATCAAGAATTTTCAGCCATTGTTGGAATCTACTTTTCTTATTTAACATTATTTTTTCCTAGAAAATAGATGTAAGGTACAGAACTGATTGAATGTTTAGGATACATTTTATAAACACTGAAATGACTTTTAAACTATTCAATTATTTAGAAATTTTTATTCTTTCAGTCTGCAGTGAGAACACTAAACAGTGGAGTGGTGATGGGAAGCTGCTGCTGTTGGGATTTTATCCTATCACCCCTGACTCTTTTTAATGAACTATAGTGGAGTTGTATTTCTCTGTGTGTAATTCAGGAACCTATTAGTTAACCCTGCATTCATTCTCAAAAACAACAGGAAAGCTTTGTGCTAGTCAGGCCTTCCTGTTATAATTGGAAGGGTGTTAGCCATTCTGTTCCATCAGTAATATTTTCAAAGAAAGCCAGTCCACTAGCAGTGGTGATTAAAATGGAAGTAATTTGTTCATTTGAATTATTCATGATTAATATTTTCCTGTATTTCACATGTGTATAGTTATGAATTAAAATAATTCTATATGAATATACAGATTCATATTGATATGGTATCATTAATCACATGATCTATTCTAAAGAGACTTTTATTCACTCTTGGTGTATCAGAATGAGGATCATTTCAAACTATCTGTCATCGTTCCAAGATAAGGCAATTAAATCAAATGCCAGGTTTCTTCTTGCTCCAGTAATCCCTGACTTATTGAATCATTCTTTCTGCTTAAAATCGTTCTTCCAATGGAGAAATCAGATTTTACAGGACTGATTTATTTTTTTTTATTTTAAAATTGCATGTGTCATTACTAAGCATTATAACGTGAACCTATTTTCTTGAAGCTGGAGAGTTACTTTTGTGTATCTTCAGTTATGTTTCACAATGTAATAGGGGATGATATTTTGTGTTCTGTATCTTTGAAAAACATTTTGAGCAAAATTTTGTCCAATTTTCAAAGTGTGCTTTCATAATTGCCCCCATTCTAAGCATTCGTTATTGATGATTCAGTATTTCAGTAGCCTGCATCATTTGAGATCACAGACTATCCTAACACTAAAATCTTAATATGAACTCTCAGTTATTTGGAAAAGGAATTGCTTTTAATTTCTTCCTTCATTTAACAGTCTAGACCAGTAGTTCTCAAATTTCCTAACACTGTGACTCTTTAGTACAGTTCCTCATGTTATGGTGACCCCTAACCATAAAATTATTTTCATTGATACTTAAATGTAATTTTTCTACTGTTATGAATCTTAATGTAAATATTTATGTTTTCTGATTGTTTAGGCAACCTCTGTGAAAGGATTGTTTGATCCCCAAAGAGATTGTGAACCACAGGCTAAGAACCATTGGTCTAGACAATTGTAATTTCTCAGTGATGTACAGAACATTCTTATTACTTTCCTCAAAAGAATAATAAAAATTATGTAAGATAATATTTTCAACTTCAGAGTATATTGCGAATATAATATTAATAAATAATGTTAATAAAATTGGGTGACGAATATTGAAAACAATTGCTTTATGTATTATCATGATCACTAACATGCTAAAGGGACAGAGTTATAAACATACTTTATATTCAGAACTGAAATTTGGGGAGCAGAAATGAGCTGAAAGCACAGAGAAAGTAAAAGTGAGATTAAGGTATCTGACTCAGAACCTCAGCTCTTTACAACTGGAGTAAATATTTAAGCACATGAGTTCTTTCCTCGATGTTCCTAAAACAATAGAACGACAAGTTGATTTGGTTTGGGACATGAGAAGTTGGAAGTAAGGGGCCATAGAGTCATAAACACCCTTCCAATTCTAGTGTCATGTTTGAAACATTTGAAAATTAGGAAATGCAGCATTTGGTTATAAAATAATTTGCCGGGCAGTGGTGGTGCACACCTTTAATCTCAGCACTTGGGAGGCAGAGCCAGGCAGATCTCTGTGAGTTCGAGGCCAACCTGGGCTACAGAGTGAGTTCCAGGAAAGACACAAAGCTATACAGAGAAACCCTATCTCAAAAAAAAAAAAATAATAATTATTTAACATTAAACACTGTACTGAAAAATAGTAATCATGTTTTATTTACTCTTGGAAAATATCTCAAATAACTTCATGATGTGATGTTAAAGAAATAAATTGGGTACCACTTTATATTTTATTATAATATATATAATATTTTATATATTTGAGAAGTACACTTAGGTCTGTATTTGATTGAAATAACTATCTTCTTTATGTTAATCTGGGAAAGAACAGTGTGACTATATTTCTGCACTTCACGTAGGCACCAGAAGCCTTTTAATATACACTGATGACATATGTTCTTAAAGAAGAATTTCCAGATATAGGCTGATGACATGCATTTTTAAGGAAGAATTACCTTCAAGAACTGAAAGATGCATTTTAACAGCAAGCTCATTGTGTGCTTATGTACCTAATTCAGATATGGGAAGTTTGTTCACTGCCAAGACCCGAAGTTTTAAAACCCTAAAGCAAAGGCCCACAAGTTGCACTATCATGAGTATTCCTCAAATCAACAGAAGGTATCAGAGGGAAAAGCTAGTGAAATGGATGAAAAACCAAATGGCAGAAAAATGTAAAAAAACAATATGAAGATGCTGTCAGAGGCAGTGATAGGAGTGAACATCTGAAAAAGCTGATCCTATGAAGTAGAGAATAGCTGCAGTTATGTATTTTAATTTTCCTCATGGAAACTACAAGAAATATTCAACTTATACTCTAAGTGAAAATTATAGAGATTTGAAGGGGGAATATTCAGTGGGAGACACTTACGGGAGTTCTAGAAAAACAAATCCTTTATTCCCTTGTGCTTTGAAGAAAGTCACACCATATCCAGCATTTAACTTTTAGAGGACTACTCTACTATTCTGTGCTTTAGAGAGAGGTGAGATTTCCTGTATGTTAGCACTATACATTAGGATCTGGAGATAGACACAGATCCAGGCAGACACATGAGTCCTTAGGTTGTTGTTGAGCCTTCCCTTAGGCGAAATGAGCTTTTTACATAAAGCCAGGAAGAAATGAAGACTCAACTATACAATCACCATTAGTATGCTCACATATCGTGCTGTCTGTGGAAATGTCCATTTCTAAATGAATAAAAATCTAACATTGTATTCACAAAGGATGAACATTTCAGTTGAGCCACTTATTTGAAGAAAGGATATTAAAAGTATTAATAAATCATGTCTATAAAATGGAAAGCACACAGCCACATAGTCAGATTGAATAAGTATCAGGCACTAAAACTTCTTTATAAATTTGCTTTGTAACATAATTTGAACACTTCATTTTAAAAATCATGTTAATGTACAGCATTTTAAAAAAATTAGAGATTACTGTCCTACTGATAATATTATGAGTAAATATTATATTTTAGGTAATTTTATTGAAGGCTATATGTGCATAACTATGACTTCATCTTTCATTCAAAAGACCAGTAAAATCGTTGGAAAACAAACTGCCTTAATAGAAACCTTTTTTTACTTTCAGGTTCAGAATGTCATTTATTTTAGTCAAAACAAAAACTCAAAGAATGAAAGAGTAACATCATAAAAATGATGAAAAAGAGTTAACTATCTGTCATTGAAGTTTATAGTATGAAACACTGATAATTTCCGCAATTAACTTTGAAGTCTTTCCTAGCTCACCTGTACCTCCAAGGTCCAAGAGTAAGGGAAACACTTGCTTAAACTTTCAGCAATTAACTTAATATACTGTAGTCTACAATATTTCAAATGAATTTCCAAGTTGCAAGAACTTACAAAGCAAATACTGCTCAAAGTGAAAGTAAATATTTAACATCCTATGAATTGTCAAGCTAGGATATGAAAAATGAGTAAATATTAGGATTCATAATATCAAAAACTCTCTTCAACACAGCTTTAAGAACCATTGGTTTGTTCTTAGTTATAAGGTACAGCTCTTTATTTGTGGATGTTCCAACACAGTTTGCCCAGCTCTAATTTAAACTTTAGTGAAGCATTCTTTATCATAATGCTGATAGTATTAGCTATCTTGTTCCTTCTTAGGAGATCCTAAAACGCGATTGCAATGTTTGAAAGTTCACACAGGAATTTCAAGGAGCATCAAGATATTAAAAAGGAATCTAAAATTCACCCTTGACATATACAGCAAAATTCTATCCCATACCTATGGTCTTTGACTCTGATATTCTCCATTTGTTTGCTATCAGAAAATAGTACCTACTAATAAAAATTCTTGCTTATTATATTTTACAAATAAAATAATGTGAAATCAGAATGGAAAATAGCCTGCCAAATAAATGGAACAAACAAATTAGTTACAAAGAGACTGTCAATGAGTTAACATAGTTGTCCTATACTTTTTTTGCTACTACAATAAATCATATGGGAAGCACATATTAGGGAACTTGAAATCAGAAGCACTATAAAGTGTTTCATAATTTGTTTGTTACTGAATTAATTATATAATTCTATGTCATCATTCTCCCCTTCCTTTTCCTTCCTCCAAATCATCCCATGTAACCCTCTTGCTGTTCAAATTCGTGACCTTTTCTTTCATTATTTTTACATATGCATACGTGTCTGTGTGTGTGTGTGTGTGTGTGTGTGTGTGTAAAATTATAAAGAGTCACATTGATAACTATCTACCTAAAAGTACCTATGATTCATGTACTTTGACACATAAATACATGTATGCAGTTTAAATAAAAAATTCCAATCAGAGCTGACAATTCTCCCTCTAAGGCCAAAACCATCCATTAAACTCCCCCACAAGAAGATGTGAGAAATGAT
The DNA here is from genome assembly GCF_949786415.1 of Peromyscus eremicus. Lineage (NCBI taxonomy): Eukaryota > Metazoa > Chordata > Mammalia > Rodentia > Cricetidae > Peromyscus > Peromyscus eremicus. The sequence continues at coordinate 21,472,327 of NC_081427.1, forward strand.
CTTCTTAGTTCCTGATCAGGGTTGTCCGAAAGACTCCCCCCAAAATTACAAGATATTATTATTGCTCGTTATTACCCCTGACAAAATGGAAGGTAAGTACCTATTGATGAACATACCATGTACTTCAGACATAGTACCCAGAGGCCACCGAGCTAAAAAAGATCTGAAAGCCTCATCCCTGAGGACGATTTTTCATGATACCAGCAGGTGCAAAGCAAGTGTCAAAAAAAAAAAAAAAAAAAGGAAGCAATCAACATTGCTACCCAGCTAATAATACTTATGAAACCACAACAAAGACCAACATGGTAAATAATCTTAGTAAGACAGTACTGGCACACATACCTTAGCTGCAACCAACAGTTATCAAATTGGACCGAAGACCTGCTCAACAGGAGAGAAACCTAGTCAACTACACAGGATTGGTGAAGTCATAGATTTTGGAAGAGAATCCATGACACCGCTTTACTATACCATCATAGCCCTTAAATGCATTCAAAATGTTTGTCCTTATACCAGAAGGTAAGTGTGGTTCTAACCCTTCATCAAGGAAACTTCCGTTTCCAAAGGCAGGAGACCATTACAGAAAACCAAAACCGATCAAAATGCAGAGTTGTGGAGCCCAGTCCCAGTGGCTGCAACTACAGTAAAGCTCCCTTGCCCATGGCTTGGGGGTTGGTCCTGGCAGAAGAGGGTGGAGCAAGATTCTACAAGCCAGAGGATCCGAGTTTGTTGTGAGATTGGAGTCTCCTGGGAATATCAGAAGCTATGCCCATTAACAGGACTCTCTAAATGTGAACTGATCAAGAATAATAATAGACATGCTAATATGAATGGGGAAATGCTCTGGAGGCCTCAAACTTACACAAAGAGCTACAAGCAACTAAGGGATGCTGAGTATGAGGGAAATAGCCTTCCTAAGTGAAGAACATGCCAATTGGTTATCTACAATTAACTGGTTAGCCTAGGAACATACGTTCAAGTAACATTATACAAACTGAGCAGGTTGGACTTATGTGTTAGAAATATATATGTATTCTAAAACAATGAGAAAACAGGCTGTGGATTTGAAAATCAGCAAGGAAGGTTGGCACAGGAAACTTCTGGAGGAAGGAAGACTAAAGAGGAATAGATGTTATTATATTAAATCTCAACAATTTAAAGAAAGAATTTAAAAATAAGAATCCACAGGAGCACATAAAATAAGTCAAGTAATTAGTGCATTTATTTTCAAAATAAGAAAGTTGTCCAAGAACTAAGAAGTACAGGGAAAATAATGTATGAAAGGTTATTTATTTTAGAATTTGCGGCATTGATACTGTAAGAAATGTCTACCAATATTCTTTACTTTTCTGTATACTTCTTTTTCAAATTAGTGAATTACAAAGGAGTAGAATATTCACAAAAAATGAAATGTAGTTTTTAACAGGTGTTTAACTATTTTTGTGGTCTGTGTTTCAAAATAAGATTACTTACTTCAATTTTAAGGACAATAACAGAATGAGAAAATACTTTCAGGAAAGCAAGAAGGAAGAGCTGGACAACCTGCAAGTATGCTTTCTCTGAGACATGTACACACCCTAATATAAGAATGTGCTTGGTGACCTGATACCTGACCCTTATGTGTCCTGAACACATATCTCTCCTAACAATGCACATAGCAACCTGCCAGCAACCTATGGCCTCACCTGCTTTGAGCTTCATGAACACCATGCACACCTTTCTCTAAACAATATACTAAGTTTCTCTGCCCATTAAGAACCATTAATTTGTACAGTTTATACTAAAATTACTACCAAATGTATGAGAACATTAGAGATGACCTGCACATCTTGCCTACACAGGTTTTGAACACATGCAAAATAAAGTAAATGCTAAAGTGTACACGCATATGATTAAACTAAAAGCATTACAAAATGGGGACATGCTCAGCACAGAAATAATTCTAAACTGTCAGTCAATAAGACACTCACCCAAGTAAAAGCCCAAATAAATTAATACTCTTCAACCTCTTTTAAAAGAAAGAACCCAATACTACTCAAAGTTTGAATAGCTTCACTCATATGGCCCTGTCAATCTTGTCAAACATTTTTCTGAGCTATACTATCACTTTACTTTCAATAAAAAAAAAACAGCTTTCTGCCTACCTGAAGTCTGTGTGGGCTATCATTTTATTCTTAAATAAGAAACCAAGATGTGGGAAATGCCCAGCTGAGAACCTGCTCACCAGTAACAGTTTTACAGAGTAACCTGAATGGTAGAATGAGCTACAAAATCAGACTAATTGCATAAGTGAAGTGATGTAGACTGTTTATAATGCAGAGGAGACACACACTAGACAAAATTTGTTTTGAATGAATTTAATGCTATCAGGTAGGCTTGCCCTGCTATTGTATTTGTTTCAAACTATAGGGTAGAAAGTTAAGTGATTTTATTGTGTGTCTGTTTTTGTGTGTGAGTGCACACATACATGCATACACACAAACACATATACACAAAATGGGGGTGGGAAGAGAAAGATCTTGTCACCATGGTTAGCTGAAAGGAATTTCTGAAAACTGACAGTGTTTGGAACAGTGACATCCATCATCATGAGCACTGAAGAAGAGCAGATACTAATACTGCACCACACTGCTCTGCTTTTAATTCGGCAGGACTTTAAGGAGGAGCAATTCCCAATATAAGCAAAGAAATTAACCAGCCAAGGTATAGACTACTAAATTTTAGATAATATAAAATTCATTTTCACAATTGCTCAGTTTAAAAGCAAGGAGAATGAACTGCTAATGCAGGATCCTGGTAAGCTTACACACTATATCATGGGTGTATCAGGCGCATCATTTCCACCACACATGGCAATATTCAGACAGACTGCCTTTCTACAATGGAGCACAAGAACATGATGAGTGATGAGGTTTATTCTTAACCTGAAGAATAGAATTAATGAAGTGTGCTGCTCTTGAAACCAAGATTCAGTGTAAGGACATGTTGAAAATTAATTTCCCCCAATCCATCTCCCTTAAGACCATTAAGTTTATAAGGGTGACTTTAATTTTTTGATTTACTGTTATTTTTATGTTTTGCTTTCTAATTTTCAGTCCATAGGTTGCTGTATTATGTGTGGGACTTTTTTCCTACACTTGTTCTTGTCACCAGAAGTGATAAAGTTGTTCTGCAATCTCTTCTCAAATCCTGTGGCTTTGGTAACACTCACCTCCCTCCCCAGCCCTTTTCCAGTCAGACAGTGAAAGCAGGGGAGGTAGAGAGAGCAAAGAGGTTTCTAAAATTGGTGATGGACCATATTGACAAAATCACATTAGTTCCCGGCATGTAATGAATTCTCATGTTGAAAATGGCACTTCCTGTTACCAATTGAATCATCTCCCAGAATGAAAGCCAAGTTAAAAAGCAGAGATGCTTACCCTTAAATGCTCTGTGTCTTTGAAGTGGAAGAAAAGAGGGGTCGAATAATGGTAATGGAAAGGTACCACACCGGGGTATGGATAGAAAGCAGCTGCACCACTGCACATAGTGAGGGAGGAAAGCCCAAGGAGACAAAGCAATCAGAGGGTGATGTCACAGAACATCGCACAGCACAGTATGTAACCAGGAGCTTACTAATGTATTAATGGATATATTTTATTGGTGTGTTTATGTGCGTTATGAAGCAAATGTTAACACATACTAAACAAAAAGAACTGCGATTTTACATGCTTTCTATGTGACTTGTTTAAATTCCTTGAAAATATTTTTTGTAAAATTGAATTTTTTTCATAAAATAAGTAAAAATCATCTTTCTTATGAATTCTGCTTGATGTAATCTTAGTATTGAAAAAAAACTGCAAAAGTTTTTATTTGGACAAAAGAAGTATTAAGGTAGATAATTTAAAAACTTAACTTAAATATGAATGACTTTACAAATATTCCAAATTTGTGGAAATCCAATCTATTCTATGGATATATATATATATATATATATATATATATATATATATATATATATATAGAGAGAGAGAGAGAGAGAGAGAGAGAGAGAGAGAGTGATCATAGATAGAATAAATAGAAAGAAAGATAGAAAGATAGACAGGTAGAAAGATAGATGATAGATAGATAGATAGATAGATAGATAGATAGATAGATAGATAGATACAGACAGATAGATAGGTAGATAGATAGATGATAGGTATATAGACGTCAGATAGCTAGAGATACACAGAGCTGGATAAATAGATACATAGATATAATTTTAATTTTACAGTATTACTTCCCAAAGTTAGTTTTCTAAACGGTATTTTGAGTTGCAACACATTATTCATACACCATTAGGGAAAGATGCCTCTCTAAAACTATTAGGGTTTCCTCAAATTTCACATTACTATTTTATGTTTACATTTTTCTAATTTTTGGAAACCAATTTGTAGGGCCTATGAAAGATAATCTTAAACATATATCTGCAACCTCAAATTCTGTTACTCCCTGAAGGGTTCTGACTAAAAGGAGTGTAACACTAGGTCATAAAGGTAGTTTTCTGGATCCGTGTGTAAAGAAGAGCATAAAGGCCTCCATTTATGATGCAGCACCTCTGCTGCTTCACACAGGGGAGAAGTGCAGTGTCTGAGTCAGTATCAGTTAAATTTGAAACTTCACTCTTCTTTTGAGGGCACTATGGAAAGTACCTCTTCCTTGCTACTAATCACTTTTTTTCTCTGTAGCTTTCAATAATTATTCTTGAATATGAATGTCTGTAAACTCGAAGTAGTTTTCTGACATGAAAAAGTTCAGAAGAATCACATCAGAAACAAGTTTCCCTTTATTCTTAATCTCCCTTAATCATAAGACATTTCCAATCTTATTAATTTCTTATTCAAATAAAATTACATTACACAACTGTTATTAGAAATCAAGTTCAATAGATGCTATGAAATCAGAATAGTTCATTTAAAACATATCATTTATATTTTTATATCTAATCATTAGATATAGGTTAAATATAGACATAGGTATTATTGTTAAAAATATTTCACCCCACAAATATGTAAAGATATACATGTTATTCTGCAACTCAAATGCAATTTTTTTAATGGTTCACACTAACATCACCCATGAATATTTATAAGGAACCTTTCATTGCAGGCATTCACTATTTGCATCTTATACAACTCATTACAAAGTAAGGTTATGCTGATTTGAAAATATAATAACTCTCTTCATCATCAAAAATTACATTAAACAGCTGACTTCTGAATAAAATAGCACAAGATAGATGAATATTCTTTTATAAATAATTATCCATCTAAGTAAGTTAGTACTTATTTAATTCCTGAAATGGGGCTTACTGTCAGAAGTACAAACACAAATCTGTCTATTTTGAACTCTAGGTGAACTGTTTTGAACTGTTGTATAAGAAAAGGAGACAAATTCAAAGCCTTGTTTAACAAGTCATTCAGGGCTAGATTTGCATGGTAAAATAGCACAAAACTTTTTAAAAGTTTATTTTAAAATAAAAAAGACAGAGAGACACCTACATAGAGAGACACAGATACAGGGGAAGATGAAGTCAAAAAATTTCCAATTTACCAATTTTGAGACAAATGAGCAAGATTTGGGAGAAACAATATTCTCTTATCTATCTTCAAATAGTTAATTGTATTGCAATACATGCTTACTTAATATTATTTTAGAATATAACTATCTAGAAATAATACCAATAAGACAATTATCCTTGGCTATTTGATTAGTACTTGTGTATCTACGCCTATATAAAACACAGCTTTTAAAATCTTTTTAATAGCATTTTCACTATAAAATAAATCAGCTCTTAAAACTATTATCAATTCTATTAATGTAAAAAAAATCAAGTGTCTATTGATATGTCCCTGAATTAAATAAAGTCATCAGACAATTAATTTGAAATCCACAGTGTAATATGAAAGCTTTATACTTACAAATGTAAAATTATTAAGGTATTTTATGTTAAATCTCTAATACTATATAAATAGGGTTTCTGATTTCATTATAATCCATATTTTATGTAATAGTTTTCCCACCCACCATATGTGTGGGCAAAGAGATTATATTTTGTACAGTCCTCAAAAACTGTGAAGAGTACGTGGAAACAATTATTTCTAGGCACAGCTTTTCAAAGAGTTTAATTCACACTGTTCACTAAATTACCTAAAACTATGAAAACTCAAAATAATTCAGTTTAACTTTTGGGGAAATAAAACCATTCTAACATTAGTTCTCTCGTTTTACACGATTTATCACATACAACCACCTGAAACAAAAGTTAAGTTGCCTTCATCATTTTAATAATTAAAGGCAATAGATTAACTTTTATGTACACATAGAAACAAGTATGTTATTTCCTTCAATCTTTTGTAAGTATGTTGGGTCCGTACAAACATGTTCATATAATTAGGTAGTCATATGTGCAAATACATACATTTAAATAAAAAAGAGCTGAAAATGCACATAATGATTTGAAGACCCAAATATTTTACTGTGTAATTTGAACTAGTTGGTTTATCTATCTTTTAAAATGTGTATTAGATGTCTTCTGGATTGCTATACTAAAACACAGATGTGAATATTTGGGGAAACACTTCTGGAAAGTACATGAAACTCTACCGTAGCCAGGTTGTAGAAGATAGACACGTACCTGATAAAGGAGTCTGGGAAAATTACCCCTGAAAGAATAATCCTGACTAATATTGCACTTTACAAAAGCAGTCTATATATTATCATTACTTTGTGAAATTGATGTATATTTATTTATTTAATGAAAGAAGAGGTGAAGCACATGTTTGCCACAGTGCGTGTGGTGTGCATGTGTGTATGTGTGTGTGTGTGTGTGTGTGTGTGTGTGTGTGTGTGTGTGTGTAGGACAGAGGGCAAGTTTCATGAGTAGGGTCTCTCCTTCCAACATATGGGTTATGAGGGCCAAGTTCCAGAAAGAATCCCTACAGACTGACGTAGACCACGTTTGTCATTAGACCAAAGGAATAAATTACCACCGTTCATTTGACTTAACATCATGTTACACACAATGGCTCTGTCTGGTTAGAATGCCTTCCCAAGAACAATGTTTCTTGATTAATATGACTTCCTTGAGGTACTGTCAAAAACGTGAAAAAGTTTCCACCTTGTATTGGGAGTTATGACAGTCATATAGAGAACATTGTAGGTGCTTCATATTCTAAGATTAATTCTACCAGACACAGTTCCTTCTTCAAGTGCAGTTAAGGACATACTAAATTTTTAAAGTGAAAATTCAAATAATATCAGTTAGTTGCTAGTATTTCCATTAAAATTTATATGTGTTTGAAGAAAATCAGAAAATAAAATAAAATTAAGTTACCCATGTTCTTCATAATTATAGAACCAATCCCTAAGTGGTATAAGGGAAAAGGTGTTTATATATATATATATATATATATATATATGAAACAACTTGGAAGTTCTATAACTAAAAGGACCAAAAACTAAAAACTAAAAAGTCTTTCTAATTGAGGGAAATAGAAGATAGGACAGCACTCATTCATTGTGTGACTGATTTGTAAATTGCTAAAGTAATAAAATAGAAGTACAAAATTTGAATGTTATTCAAATATTTGGCACGTCCACTACTCCAAATCTGCTGTCCTAAATGTGAAATAAAATAAAAAATAAAAATAAACACCTCCACCCCTACACACACATACACCAAATATAAGAACCATGACATTTCCATCGTTGGTTCTCATACAATACATAAACTGTCACAAAACAAGTACTTTAACCTACTAAGCCATGTACATACACATATAAGCAGCACAGATGAATTTATGTGCTATTAAAAAAATACATGAAATTGGGAAATGAACAAGTTGGGAGGATATGAGAGGACTGGAGCATGGAAATGGGGGCAGAAATGAGGGAAGATACAACATATTTTATGACGTATTTGAAATTCTGAAGAATAAACAAATTAGAGTAAAAATCCAGAGTGTGACATCTACATTGTGAGAGGCATATTATGATAGTGCTTCTATATAATGTCTTGGTCAGGCTCCAGACAATCCACGGAGTCCACCACTTTGCATTTGGAAAGTGGCTCTAAGAGTGCTAAATTTAGAGATAAGCACATTAAGGTGTAAGAGCTGCAATAGAAATATTTAAACGTGAAAGGAGACTCCCTGCACTGCACAGGTTTTGCCATGCTTTGGTGATGAGCATAATGGTGATTCCAGGAAGAGAACTGAAGGAACTCTTAAAGACAAATCTCTGTCAGGATTTTTAAAACCACTAATGAGCAATTGTATTCCATTTGTTCTCTCTATCTCTTTAGGATTGATTGTTGTCTATCTATTTACACATCTATTTACCATAATTCTAAGCTATCACCTACCTACATATCATCTACCTGACCTATCAATATCTATCATGAATCTACCATCTTTATAACCTATCTATCATCCATCAAATCCATCTATCATCAGTTTATCTACTTACTTATCTACATATCTATATCTTTCCATCTTTCTAATCAAATTTTCATCCTTATCATTATTACAAATAGCATTGCCATTTTCTCATAAGTAATCAAAAACCTTTCTATATGTGTCCCAATACTCTTAAAGCTTTGTTTTCCTCTGGGTGCAATTAAAATATCAGCTCTATATCTAAAGCTCTAAACTTTTATATAAACTTCAAATTAAGGCAGCATTACTATTTTTAAGAAATTTGGGATGTATTGAAAAGACAAACCACTTTTTTCAACAAATATGCAACACACAGAAGAGGGGAAAATGTTTTTAATCTTAGACAATATTTCATGTTCCATAATTTAAAATGGTCCTATTTATAAATTTAACATCAGATAAATTAAAATTAAAGAGATAAATAGCATAAACTTGAAAGTATAAATATTCAAAATATTCTACTCCTTTAAAAGAATCACCTTTTTATCAAGTGCAGATTTAATTTTATATTACACTGAAATGTGCATTTACATAAACAGCAAAAGGATCAAACTAACAATCAGTTACATAAAAGCATCTGTTTTAAAGCCAGATAATGATCCTACAATACTTCCAGAGAGAACAAGTCCCAGCCAGCATTTGCTGATGACACACTTATATGTATTCTTCAAATGAACTTTTATTTCAATTGATTCTTTCTTGCAAGTATTAAATTGCCAAGTTACTCACATAATTTTATTATATAATTTTAAGCATTTGCTAAAACACAATGCCTGATTTCCTTCGTGCATCCTAGAACCATTGTAGAAAGTAGCACTGTCTCATAGGATATCAGAGGAAAGGTTAAAACACAGGAAAAAAGCATTAAAATATTCTCTCTCATCTTGTGAATGTATACTGGAAAAGACATGGTATCAAATAAGCTATGTATGTAAAGGAACAGAAAAAAATGCAAAAATGATCCAGCTCTATGCAAGGTGACACTCACAAGAGGTTCTGAGCCATTTACAATTTACCAAGTCAAGCAAAGCAACACCATTTAGAAACATAATTTAATATCATTTTCAGCTCAGATCTGGGTACACACAACTATCACAATGCATTTTTATTTTAATTATGCACATAAGCCTAATAATGGTGATCCAATTACATAAACAGTTCAAATACTGTTTTAAATGCTGTGTTGCAGGAAAAGAGCATTTTCCATCTCAGAAAATTATATTACCTTATATAACTATTTCCTTATTATAATTATTGGATCTATTTAACCTTAAAGTTTGGTTCATTTACTTTTAAACTAGTATTACTCTCTGCTTTCTCTATAACATGACTTCATTCATTCTTGCTAGAATTAGTTTGCTTATAACTTATACCTTAAATCTTCCCACTTTTGAAAGTGCTGAATTATATGATATACTGTTTTAGCACTTGAAGTATTTTCTATTAAATGCATATGATATTTTATGTACTGTACGTTGTAGAAAACGTCGGTGGAGCTGGTGATAAATTTGGTGACAGAATATAAACACATGCTGCTCATTTCCATCCAAGTTCTTTCCTGACATGTGATGGAGCAGCCTGCTATTCGGTATTTCTTATCTTTCATAATGTCTGTTGAAACTGGCATTCACTGTTTTCATAGTCACACATACCCGTTCCTCACTTGACACAGCGCTGCCTAGGCAATGGATCACTTTGAGGATCTGAGACTATCTTTTACCAAATGCAGATTTTTAAAATCATATTAGGAACATGGGAGACAGATAATTCTACTGTCTTCATAGAAATCATGAAAAGGAGGCATGTGAAGATTCTCTTCTACATCACAAAAGTTATCACTTTTCTTTGGTATCATAAAATTTGTATTTTTTCAGACTACAATGATTTGGGCATATTATAAAAAATATGCTTAGGAATCTCTTGTGTTTACAACATAACATCAGAAATTACAACAATTCTCCAGAAAAGACTAAGTTTTCACAAATCTATAATTCATTACATTTTCATCAAAACATTGGTCAGACAAATTATTATAAACTTACTTGTTACAGTTGGTGAGTTGCATTATGCCATTTCAGTATATAACGGTCTCTGAGAACTTCACCCAGTGGCTAGATTTTACAACATTCTAGAGACATTATAAACAACACTATAAAAAAAAAATCAAGCCTATTTTTAAGATCAAATGGTGCTTACAAGAAATTACTTAATGTGAATTGTGATATTGATTCTCCCATGGGAAGACAGAACAACAATTAGTCTGGTAAATCAATGCATTTCTTTTTCTTATTTCAAAGTTAAAAATGCCAAAGTCTGCCTTTAGCAGACTTTCTCATTTTCATTAAATTTCAACATTATTTTATGTTGTCCAATTACAGCCAACAGGTATATACATATAGAACGTTTCTATGAGTGAGAACCACACACATTTGCAGTAATGTCTGTTATGAGGTAAAATTATTGCATTAATCCTACCACACGAAAACCATTGACACATGAGACATATTTCAAGTCTAGTATCGTATGACTTATAACTGCAAAAAGAAATTCACATTAAATTATGAATACAAGTGTTTTTACATTTTCATAATTCTGACTCCAAGTAGTTAACAAAAGTTATGAGAAAACTAGAGGACCATTTGAAATTTATACAAATAAGAGCATAAATGATCACATTTTTTTAAGAAAGAGGAATTCAAAGCCAGTACAATAAACTAACATAGTTTGAACTTTGTTTTTATTTTTTTCAATAATAATCCAAGAGCAAATTTAAGGACTATAAAAATAGCTTGGTAGATATCAGGAATTTTAAAAAGTCAAATGAGAATAAAGCACTACATGTTTTCATCCTGAGCCTTTGAATATACACTTTTTTTAATTCTATAAAATATATTACCTGCATGCCAAATAGTGGATGAAAGCAGAATAGCCCAGATAAAATACTTGAGAGGAGAAAAGCAGTGTCTATACTACCTTATAAGAAAGCAAAAACTGAGATGCTTCTGTTTCCGGCAACTAAATAACGCTTACCTTGTTTAGCAGTGGAACTGAGTTAGCCTCGCTCAGCAGGCGACTCGGTTCTGCTATTGCTTCTGCCTCATTCCTTCTCTCCTCTTTTCATAGTGCCTTCCCCGCCGAATCTTCATGCATCTCACCGTGCCTCTCTTTGAGCACCACTTTTAACTCAGACAGGCAGGCATCTGAAACCAGAGAAACTCTCTGATTGGCTTGCATTCCGCGTTTCTGATTAATAAGAAACGTCGCTCATATAAGAAGATATTGCAGCTGATGGCGCTGCAGGGCTCCAGGTTTGAGGATGGGCTCTGCAGAACCCTTTGGGCAGGGCCATTTGCAAGTGAATAAAGTGGGAGGGCTGAGGGAGGATTTGTCAAAGACCCTCATAAGAGAAAACAACCCAGTGTTTTGAGCCTCAGTTAATCAGCCCTGTTTAATCTGTTTGCAGTAGGGAAAGAAAGGTCACAGCACGTCCGTAACCCGTAAATCGTCTGCCGAATATGTACATCACGTGGAGCTTGCTGCTGTTCAAGAAGGATTCTGCGAGTACTCCTAGCACAATGCCCTGCTCCCTACTTCAAGGCAATGCCAAAATTCCAGACTGGGAAACGAAAGAGAACGGATGCGGAATATATTCATCACTGATAATCATGAAATTTCATCAGTCTCCTTAGCTCATTACATAAAATCAGCTCTCAAAAAAAGGTTATTTCAAATTGTCTAATAATTGACGTCTTGGCATGTTCTTTTTCTTGAAAAGGAACAAATTCACATTGTTTGAAATTTCTAGAATACTCCACTGTTTTACATACACAATTGAGAGTGTTTGTACTTCCTGGGGAATGTTAAAAAACTAGTGACCCTAGCCACCTCACAAAACTACAGGAGCCATCTGTGAGAGTCCCTGAGATATGGTGCAAGACTCTGAGATAAGGTAAGCCATCAGAGTAAACCTGTTTCAGAAGGGAAGTCTCTATATTCCTGCTGGAAATGGTACAATAAGAACAATATTGATGAGTAGATACACCTTCTGCAAAGAAGTTTTAGTAATAGTGGTATGAAATGCACAGTTGGAGTAGGGCTCACTTTATCACAGCTCCTTAAGTCACAGTAAGTAAATAGCTTAAGTGCCAAAAAATATCAAAATCCTGTTTGATGCTTCAAAGAAAAGCAGATAACAAAAAAAGCAACCAAACAACGACAACAACAAAAAACTTTCCTCATTTTTCTCCCAATAGTCAAGCTCATCTCATCAGTGGAGTATAGATGAAGTCATGCCTATCCACGACTTGTACCGTATAAAAATGTATGTCCCCCAAACCAACACTAATTCTTGGAAAAGTGTAATTCTGCATGCCTCCAGTTACTATCACACTACAAATGTGTGGTGGATAATAATAAATGAGTATGTAGAAGTTAGGTACCAAAGTAAAGTTCAGCATCTTTTTGAAAATGGAAGCAGGTAAAAATCTTGCAGATTTCCAGGGTTCTAGGTGTTTAAGACAGCTCAATGAATTCCTCGTGGACGTTGCCTATTTTATGGAGGGAAAAAAAGATTTAAAACTTACAAGATACTTCAGAATTATTTCAGCCAGTCTACATGTTACTTTAAGTAAAATCATGTTACAGAGAACACTGCTAATATAGAGATAAACTATTGTATGTAAGTAAAGGAAAATGCATTAAACAAAATATTTCATCATAATTTAAGATAAATATTCACAGGTAAAAGCTTTAAATCCCTTATGTTGTGCAAATTTAACTCCCCACTGAAACATTGCTGTAAGGAAAAAGCTGTTCTGTGAGAAATGTACAATCCAACAGAGTATTCCATAACCTAATTTGAAGCTATTTTTACTAATCCTACAAAATATAGAAAGAAAGTGTTACCGGGTTTTAAAAAAAATGGTAACTGCCTCAGGAGTTTTCTGGTGTTTTTCTCCTTAGTGGGAATACCCTGAAAAGAGTGTATAACTTGGAATTCCAAACACTTACAAAATCAGTACCAAATGCACAACTATGTATGTCTTTTCAAATACAGTGATCAATTTCATATTGAGGAGCTGTGAACAAAGACCTACTTTTCCCAGACACGGCACAGAACAAAGAAAGGATTCTAAAGAAGTCTAGCTTAGAAAGTGAAGATATTTTAAAGAGGTTACTTAAAGGAGAATGGGCAGCCTATGGGTAACTTCACCACTGAAGAAAACAAACAAAAAACTCTTAAAATGGTTAAATGTCTATTTACGCTTAAAGACACTTGTGAAATCTAAAGCCATTCCCCTATCATTTCCAAACTCTGTATAAGTTTTGGGATGGGGCAAGGTCCCATCATTATCCTATTCTGGTAACTAACTGACCACTAATCCTTAAAGAGGGGTGGTGGTTAGTGATCCCTTTCCCAGGTCCTAAGATTGTTACTTTGATGGGCTCATGCTTATGCAATCCTCTTTTGGGAATCATAACTGTAAACAGTTCAAGAGACCAATGACCACATCATGTCCAAAAAAATAATATTCCAAAAACATCTTGTGCAGCATATATGAAACTTCTCTATTTCTTTTTCTCTTTTAGGCTACTGAGGATCAAATGAATTCTGGGCCTTGTAAATGCTGAGCAAGTGTATAGCATCTAAACTACAATTATACCTCTAGATTGCTTTTTCTTTCTTTCTTTTTCTTTCTTTCTTTCTTTCTTTCTTTCTTTCTTTCTTTCTTTCTTTCTTTCTTTCTTTCTTTCTTTCTTTTGTTAAGACAGGGTTTGTCTCTGTAGCTCTGGATGTCATTAATGACTCTTTGTATACCAGGCTGTTCTCAAACTCATAGGTCTGCCTGCTTATGCATCCCAAGTGCTGGGATTAAAGGTGTGTGTCATCATGCCCAACAAGACTGGCTTTTAATGCTTGAAGAGATGAATGTTAATAGAAAATTTGTTTACATAGAAGTGTTATTTTCATCATTACTTGTGTCTACAGAAATTATATTTTTTCTATGTATTTACAATTCAAAATTCATTAGTAGAAATGCAAAATGACATGTAAAAATGTTTTTCAAGTTAACTTTGGATTAAGCTTTCTTTTTTTGACTTTTATTTAGTTATTTATTCATTTTTTTATTTTTCAAGAACAACTATTAATTGGATGTTAATGGGCAATCGCTACAGGATTTCTGCTTTCTCTTAAGGAAATCCCACAGGTAGTGTCACCACTGGTGCAAGTGAATCAAAAGAACCTTTGCATTTTGTCATACAAATCTTAAAAGGTCTTATAATAAAAAAACCCAGAGCCAGATACTGGGAGGAAAGCTGAAAGATCAGAGAAACAGAACAGCCAGCCACTAACTTACCTCTACGAAGTCCTCAGCCTCAAGGGAGCTGGTTCCTGTTTCCTCACCCCTTATATACCTTTCTGTGTCCTGCCATATTACTTCCTTGGATTAAAGGATATGTCACCACTGCCTGGTTCTGTTTCTCTCATGTAGCCCAGTGTAGCCTTGAACTTACAGAGATCCAGAGGGATCTCTGCCTCCCCAGTGATAAGATTGAAGGTGTGCATGTGTGCCACCACTGCCTGACCTCTATGCCTAATTTATTGGCTGGCTCTGTCTTCTGATCCCTAGGTAAGTTTTATTCGGGTATACAATATATCACCACAGCATTTTCTCCCTCATACCCTGCCTCAGCATCTTTTTCCATCACTTCTGCATTCTTGAATATACAAGCTAAAGTGAAAACTCACAAATGAACTTTTATTAAGGTCAGGTTTGTAAGAAGCCAAGAGGAAGTCTGCGTGTTATCTTTAGTTAGCTAAATCAATTGTTTTCTAATGGCCAACTTCATAAATCAATAAAAATTTTATTCTTTTTTCCTTTATTGAAAATAGTTTTTCTCATACAATATATCTTGGTTATAGTTTCCTCTCCATCTACTCCTCCCAGTTCCTCCCCATTTGTCCTCCCCTGTGGATCCTCTCCCTTTCTGTCTCTCACTAGAAAAGAACAGGCTTCTAAGAGATTACAACCAAAAGTGACCATATATAAATTAGTACGTTATAGAGTCATCATCAGAGAGATTTCCTCTGGCAGAAATAGGGACAGATGTAGAGATCCACAGCCACACATTATTTGGAGAGAAAGTCTACATTTGTGGTCTCCATCAAATCCTTCCTCTTAGAGCTCAGGGAATTTCATGGAGGCAGAAAGATTCTGTGAGTTAGAGGGGCTGGAAGACACCATGAGAACAAGGCCCTCTGCATCAGCTAAGCAAGGCATATATGAGCTCACAGAGACTGAAGCAGCAAGCACAGGGCCTACGCAGGTCTGAACAGGTCCTCTGTGTATGGATTATGGCTATTAGCTTAGTATTTTTATGGGACTCCTGACTGTGAGAATGAGTGGGTCTCTAATTCCTGTGCCTGCTCTTAGGACACTTTTCCTCCTGTTGGGTCACCTTGTGCAACTTCAGGATAACTGTTTTTGCTTCATCTTATAATGAATTAACCCTTCTTTATTATTTTGTGTTTGAGAGGTACTATTAATTGCAGAAATACATTTTCTGGATTTTTTCTCTTTTCTTTTTTTTCTTTTTTTTTTTTTTGTTTTTTTTTTTGTTTTTTTTTTTTGTTTTTCGAGACAGGGTTTCTCTGTGTAGCTTTGCGCCTTTCCTGGAACTCACTTGGTAGCCCAGGCTGGCCTCGAACTCACAGAGATCCGCCTGGCTCTGCCTCCCGAGTGCTGGGATTAAAGGCGTGCGCCACCACCGCCCGGCTCTTTTTTTTCTTTGAACGTATTGAATTTTCTTCTTTTTCCAGTCTTTGTTTTTCATTTTTTTTTTTTTATCCAGTACACATACCATCCACAGTTCCTTCTACTTCCCCTCCTCCCGTTGTCCCCCACAACCTCCACCACCCTACACCCATCAACTCTTCAGAAAGGGTGAGACTTTCCATGGGTAGTGAACAAGGCCTGCCATGTTCAGTTGAGGCTGGGCCAACTCCCCTCTACCCCTCACATCAAGACTGAGCAAGGCATATGGTGATATGGAATGGGTTTCAAAAAACCAGCTCATGCGCCAGGGATAGATACTGGTCCCACTGCCAGGGATCCCAAATTTAAAAGAAATGTATTACATTTTCATACTTGAGGTCTACATTAATTTATTGCTGTTGGAAACTACATGGAGTTTCACTTTCATATAGAAAACTCACATTTTGAATGATCTTATTAGAAACACTACTGTACTGTATAATAATCACTCCTTGAAAGATTAAGAATGCTATGTAAACACAATGCTGACTTATTTGTTTGACTGAAAAAGGAAATTTTAAAAATGAGTTAATAAATAGAGTAAGCTGTGACTCAGCTGTGATTCAGTGAGAATTTAGCACACATTGTTCCTTCACTGAATAGTTAGGAACATATAAGCATGAACATAGGGATACAGTAGAGACAGAAGATCCCTTTGCTGACTTCATTCACCCCTCATAAAAGAACCTTGGAATCTATGATGGTTATGTGTTCCTGTTAAGATATTCCCACTGCCTGCTAGTTGAAATCAAAATGCTTAGGCTGGTAGGATGGCTCAGTGGGGAAAGGCTATTGCCATTAAGATTGACTACCTGAGTTTGATGCTCAGTATTCACATGCCCACATGGTGAGAGAAGTCTCTGATCTACACACTAGTACCAACTACATTTGAGTATTACCATCACCTATTATATTTTACCCGTAATATATCCCTCCTTGGTTATCTAAAAGTCATTTGTTAAAGAAACGGCAGTTCATTATTGTTTCCTCCAACTCAAAATTCAGTATCTGTTTTCCTTGATGCAACACTTTCTCATTTGCTTTTGCTATTTTTCTGGTAGAAATTCTTGTGTATAAAGAATGAGTTAAATTAAATGTTTTTATTCAACCTTCTGATTGATTCGTGTTCTATTTATTGCATTTCATTTTTATATTTATTGTATTTCACTAGTAAATTTGTAAATTTAACAATTAAATTCTAAAACATTTCAAAGAATTTATCTTATAGCCTCAATAGTAGCCTCCCAAGCCCACTAGCAAAACTTGTAGAGAACTGAGAACTGATTCCCTTCCAATAAGTTAGTATTTACCTCTGTGTGAATGTGTTGATTTGGTTTATTCAAAGGTTTATTGATAGTATAGCACTCTGAAATACTACAATACATCTTTGTGATAACAGCATTTCAAAGATTTCAGCCAAAGACTCTTTTAGGTTTTTTTCTTTCCTTTTTTATTTTCAAAACTGAAATTTGTCTTCTCAGTCTATTACTTTTATTTTTGGGGGTTTAAATGAATGCGTTTTGTTTTGTTTTAGATAGGGTCACAATACATACATAGTTCAGACTGCCCTCAATTTTAATTGCTGAGATAAGAAACATGAGCCATTCTGGTGATTTTCAAAATTTTTCATAGTTTAACTTATATTTTAATTGGCTTAAGTATATGTAATATATGAAGACATGGTATTATAACTATGACAAATATATTTTAAAAGAGTCATAGACACACAGCTAGAGGTTTGTCTGAGGTCAACAGATCTGAGCTCTGACTTAAATACTGGCTAATATCATAGGACACAGGAGCAATAGCTTCACGCATACTAACACAGTGAAAAACACTGACAGGATTAGCTATGATGAGTATGTTTCTTTAAGATACTAAAAGTGTAGTTTATAGCCTGCAGACTAAAAGTGAAAGTGACCCTGAGGATTTCATTTCAAACAAACTAACAGAACAAACCATTGACTCTTGTTGCCTGTCTAGTTCACATATCAGCACAAGCCATCCAGCAATGACAAGGTCAGTGGTTCTTGGCCTCCTAGTCTTGATGACACATTAAAATGTGACCTTTGTGTAGTTGTTCAAAATTCTGAGTCTGATTTTTATGGTAAGTCATAGATCTTGGGAAATTATGTTTGTCACAGTGTTGCCAACAGATCTGTATTCAGAAAACAAGGAGAGGTAGGCAAGAGAGTTAGTTTATCCAGATAACAACCATAGGTAGGCAGTAGGATTAATCTAATGGGTCACAATTTTAGCACCTCTTGGGTTTAAGGGACAGTAAAGTGAGGAATTAACAAGGCAATTCCATGTAGTTTATCTGGTAGTTAAGAGGTTTATTTAAAGCGGTAACTTAAAACCAGTAAAGGGGTCAGTTATAGAATCCAGGAGAGGTGAGGTGCAGTCCAGGGTGGTTCCCTGGAGAACTCTGACTTGGTTTGCAATCCAGCATACAGGCTCACAAGGAGCCAAGAGGGCCAGAATGCATGAATCTTGGGTCTTAAGGGCTCCCATCTGGGCCACGCCCAAGGGGCAGGTCATAGGTAGGTGTGGCTGTTATAGGCTGCCTCACTAAGGACAGTGCTTCAAGGTCAAATCTGGAACAGCTACCTACTATAGGAGAGAGAACGTGTGATCTGAGATTTCCATATTTCTACTGTCACAGGAAATGTTCACAGTTCTCATAATTTCTGTGATTATCATTTTGTTTATAGCACCATACATTACACAAACTTTTCTTTGGTCAAAAATCCCAATTTTCTATTTTTTTGTTTGTTTTTGTTTTTGTTTTTCATTTTTCATGACAATAAAAAAATGAGGTTGCCTCTATCAACCTCATCTCACAGGTATCAATTTTCCATATCTTTCCAGGCTACTCTAGTGGACATGCTTTTCATTCTGCCTCTTGTGTATTTGTTGTTGAATGGTCCATGACACTCTCGTTGTAATATTAGCAGCACACAAATTACATACATGCTATATAGCAGGGCTCAGACAGCAAAGATTTCTAATTTTCAAGAAGTCATGTGGCTTACAAAATTGGTTGCAAGCTGTTTCATTCTAAAAGACAGGCTATCTATAATCATCTATTTATCTGTAAATTAAAAATTAACTGTATCTGTGCAACATCAAAGATTAACAGGGAAAGGTACTGTAACAAATATCACCAACACATTTCACAAGGAAATATATTATTGGTCAAAACTTTGTTTCACAAATTCAGCTATTTGTACTTCACATCAGTATGCTAATATCTGCATATTACTATCAGATCCTAAAAATGCAGTAGAAAATTCAAACATATTTATGTTATAATTTTTCAAATACAGTTAGTGTACTATTATGTGATATTTTGTTTGTACTCTAACAAATAAAGCTCACCTGAAGGTCAGAGGGCAGAGTTAGCCACTAGTTAACCATAGAGGCCTGGCAGTGGTGGTACACACCTTTAATCCCAACACTTGGGAGGAGGAAGCAGGAAGATCAGGACTTCAAGGCCACCCTAGACCACACAAAATTGAACCAGTTTAAAAGAGAAATAGAGCCAGTTGGTGGTGGCTCACACCTTTATTCCCAGCATTAGGAAGTTGGAGACAGCAACATAGGGTAGGTGGAGACAGGATCTCTGCTCATTCAGTCTGAGGATTGGCAGAGACAGGATAGCCCCATCAGTTCTCAGATCTTGTAGAGGCAAGAAGTCTCAGTCTAGTGGCTGCTGCTCTGCTTCTCTGATCTTTCAGCTTTCACCCTCGATATCTGACTCTGGATTTTTATTGACAAGACTAATTAGGGTCACACTTCATACTATTTTTGAATAATAAAACTACTAATTTTGGAGACTAGGAAAATGAATTCAGAAGACTAGAATTGATGTTTAGAAACCCTAACCCATGTAAAAGCTGAGAGCACGTGTTGGCCCGCCTGTAGTACCATTGTATGGAATACCTACACACACAGAAACACATTCATGTACATGTGCATCTCATACATAAACACAGACACATAGACCCTGTCAACCTTTAACAGCCAATCATAATATTAGCCAGATTATATATAAATTTAACTCTTTTGAGCCTCACAGTGAACATAATGTTATAAATGAATTTTCTTGCTCTATGGGTCAAGGATTAGATTTCAAATGGTAACGTACAGTGCCAAAATTAACATTGCTACAGCCCAGAAGAGACTGAACCTACTGATGTGCCAGTTCTAGCATGTTATGTACAGACTATCAGATTTCATCTTCCAGACACAAATGTTTGATTTTCCTACTGAATTGTACACTTGAGAAAAATTATGACTATTTTTTTAATTAAGAATTTTTTTATTCATTTTACATACCAACCACAGATTCCTTTATTTTCCCCTCCTCCTGCTCTCCCAGCCTTCCCCCGCAATCCAAATAATGTTGTCGTTTGTTTGATTTTTTTTACACTTAGCTCTTTGCGGGCCTGCCACTCATCTCCCCAAAAAAATCACACAGAGGATTAGTCTTACTTATAAATGCCTGGTCTTAGTTTGGCTTGTTTCTTGCCAGCTTTTCTAACCTTAAATTATCCCTTCTATTTTTTGCCTCTGGGCTTTATCTTTCTCTATTTCTGTATACCTTTCCTTTTCTTCTTCCCCCATTTCTGGCTGTGTAGCTGGGTGGCTGGGTAGCTATGCTCTGGCATCCTTCTCTCCTTGTTCTTTTGCTCTTTCTTCTTCTCTCCCAGATTTCTCCTTGTATTTACCCTCTCTGCCTGCCAGCTCCACCTGTTACTCTTTCCTGCCTCACTATTGGCCATTCAGCTCTTTATTAGACCATCAGGTGTTTTAGGCAGGCAAAGTAAACAGTTCACAGAGCTAAACAAATGCAACATAAACAAAAGTGACGCACCTTAAAATAATATTCTACAACACAATAATTTCAAATTCTGTCACTTGCAAGCTGTGTGGTCCCAGGCAGTTACTCAGTGTTTCATAACCTGTCACTTCACAAAACAGAGAAGGAAATAATGTAAGAAACATCAAATGTCAGGCTTTTGTCTGAAATATGGTAAAATTTTTGTTTAGAACAAGGTATTCAGCTGTTCTTATCTCCTTCTGAAAACCTTTTAACTCCCCTACCTAGTAAAACTTTAAGGCCAATGTTTTAATTCCTGCCCCCCCCACACCTGGTAAAACATGTTTAACAATAGTCCTTTTGCATTCTGGAAACTTGAATGATTTAAGTGGCCAACAGCTTTCTAATTTCCTTCACTTTATTTTCCCTGATTTTTCTACTAGAATTAGCCAATCATGAAACACTGAGGTCTACCATAGCTGATGGAGAAAAAGACAGTCAACCAGAATTAGTATAAAAGGCTGTGATCTTTCTGTCCTTTTGTGCTTGCTCACCTGATTTGGGTATTGGCATACCTGCTTTACAGAAGAATTGCCTTGCTGAGGTATTTTCACTTTATTCCTGTGGTTTTTGTATGTGTGTATAACACCAAGATTAGTCTTTGTTTCTTTCAATGATGATGAGGAAGTGGAATTGTCACTACAGAAAATCTGGTATTTTTTGTTTTCTCCTTATTTGTTGTTTTAGTAATATAGTTTCTTTAGTTCGTTGAGAATATCATACACTGTATTTCTATTGTATTCACTTCCCACTCCTTCCCCCAACTCTTCCCTGATCAGCTCTCACATCTCTACTTCCCTAAATGGTCTTACTATGTGGAACATGCTGGCCTATAACTCACAGAACTCCACCTGCTTCTGACTCCAGAGTTTGGGGATTTAAGGTATGTGCTACCAAGCTCAGTTAAGCATCAGGATATAAGTAACTGGAAACAAATTTAAAAGATGTATATTTTATTATTTGAAGTATACAGTTACTTTGATATATATGCACATAATTATTTGATATACTGTGCTGCATTAAATAGTGAAAACACGGGAAAATAATTTTAAGACAAATTGATGTGCCTCTACAAAGAACAAAGTGACAGAATACCTTAAAATTTATTTTAGAACCATTAACCTGCTTGTGTTACTCTATGTTATATTACATATACTTACAGTTTGTCACCTAGCCAGAATTAGTGGCTCATCACACCCAGTTAAAATACCATGTTGTAGTTCATTTTTAAATTTAGAATTGCATTAAATAGTGTTCTAGTTTGTTTCTCTTTTGCTGTGGTAGACACAGTGTATTTCAGCTTCCACATGTCTAAGTCACAGTCCATCAATGAAGGAAGTCTGGGCAGGAACTGAAACAGAAACCATAGAGGAATGCTTCTTACTGGTTTGCTCTTTCTAGCTCATGTTCAGCTAGCTATATTATATAGACAAGACCCACTTGGCTAATAATCCCTCTTACAATAATTAATAAACAAGGAAAAGTCCAATGGATATTATCATAGGCCATTCTGATCTAGGTAGTGTTACCCTAGGTTGTTTCAACTTGACAATAAAATTAACCAGGATAGATGGCGATGTTGGTTGAGACTATGTATGATATATGAAATCAATAACGTAATATGAAGGGAGGTTTGCATAATTCAGAAAAATCACTGTTCTGCATTGAAAGAATGGGATCTTAGAAAATTGCTATCCTAGAAACCAAAAAGAATAATTCAAATTTCATTTTCCATGTTCCTGAAAGGAGCAACATGAGAGCACACTGTCTTGATGGTGTAGAAATGAGATTCAGAAAGGAAAACTTTTGATAGCAATGACAACCTGTCAGCATTAGTTTTGCATCTTATTTCATTTGTATTATTTTATTTTAACCTATATTAAGCATCCAAGACCTGTATATGTTATATAGTTTTACAGTGGGGTATAACTCTTGGTGTTATTGACTTTAAATATGATTATGTTTACTTTATCTAATGTATCTACATTTAGAATAACAGAGACTATCAATTTTATTCCAAGAATCATTGTGGAAATTAATTTAAAAAGTTAAATAAAGCTTTTAGTCTTTAAAATTTCCATATATTAATTTCATGTATATTATATTTATCATATCCATCTACCTTATTCTCCAACTTCCCTCAGCACCCCAACCCCACCTCTCCCCCAGCTTCTTGTCTCTTTTGTTTGTTTATTTGTTGGTTTGTTTGTTTGCTCTCATGAATAACCACCTGAGTGCAATTAATGCAACTAGCCTGCATATGGGTGTGTACTCATTCACTGGAATGTGATCAAGCTGCCAGCTGCTGCAATCTCAAAGGAGAGTGGCTTGAGCTCCCTCAGAATCCAACAACAGCAATAGATCCCTACAAGGGGGTGGGTGCTGCCTCAGTCCCTTATCTGTGATGGCAGTTTTTAACTAGCTTGATTTCATGCAGGACTTGTTCAGATTAACGGCAGCTGTTGTGAGTTGATGCATGCAATTGCCATGCCAGGTCCAGAAGCCAACAACCTTTCACAGCGGCCTTTTCCACACTTTACTTCTTATATGCTTTCTGTTCCCTAAAATACAAAGTTCTCTGAGCATTGGATGGTGTAGGTATGCTGCCAAGACATATTCACTAGTGAAAAATGGCATGAAGTTTATGTGGGTTTCAATTGGATATGATGCTGTTCATGTTTGTATAAACCTGGGCAAGATCTCATGACTGGGGAGGCTATAGGCAGTAGAGGAGAAGCTACTGTAGTTTTGCTAAATAGTCACACATTTAGGGTCTACATGATAAATATTTACATTTAAACCAGTAGACTTGTGTTGCCCTCTGCTTGGGTCGGAGACAATTCTTCTTGCAGTGGATAGTGAGTGGTCCATGCAGGGACTCAGCATTGATCAAAGTGCTGAGTGTCTATAGCTGTGATGTATCAGCTGTGGATGGACCATCAAGCCAGCACCATCAAAGATCGATTGTGTTGAATTCTAGTAATTGGGCCATTTCATTTAAATATAACTGCTCATATGCTGGTTTTAAAGCTTCTTTTTCTTCTCTTTAGTTTTCTGTGCCATTTGCTTTTATTTCCCATTCCCTGGCATTCTTTGTACTTGCTATTTTCTTCCTTTAATTTTCTCACCTGGAATTGTCTTTGTTATGGTTTCTATTGCATGTTTTCTGATGGTTTCCACAGAGGATGAAAATGGATTTCAGTATATTTTGAGAAAGAATATACAATAATATTATTGTAGATGGTAAATTAGAATTTATAATACATAAAACAAGGCCAAAATGTTTTTATGGAGGCATAAATTATAAACTATACTTTCTTCTATATACCATATATCTTATACATGGATACTATACATCATACACATAGAGTATACTATATATTTTAATTTTTATGTTTATTAAATATGTACTATATTTTAATCATATCCATCTATTCTTCCAACTTTCTTTAACATGTCTAGTATAAATAACATAGAAAATATATATACCATATAATATAATAAATATACACATTTTACAGTGTGTAAATATATCTTAAATATATACATAAATATATATTAAAATAAATGTACACCAAATTTTAGTAATAACATATTATATAAATTGTGTGTAAATATATCTTAAATATATACATAAATATATATTAAAATAAGTATATGCCAAATTATAATAACAATACACACATTGTTTTAGTCCTGACACCTTTACTACCAGTTTGTTCTCTTGGAGGTTTATTTCTCAACATACTAAAATCATTTTATTTTATACTACACATTGTGAAGGGTACTTTTTTCTGAATTCAGACTATTTTTGAAAAGTGCTAATATGTGTCTTGTGTGAGTGCTAATATGTGCACTTATCCCTTGATCCTGTGGAGACTTTGTTTTAAGGTTTTTAGAGCAGATCCCTTCTGTTTGTTCTTGATGTTAGTGACATTCAGTGACTTAGTTGGACAATTGAAATCTTTGCTGGTTTTGTGTGTGTGGGGGTGTCTTTTCAATTAGATCTGTGTCCACATGATAAAATACGTGGCTGTCATTTTATGTCTGAATCTGTGCTCTTAGTTACTGCAAATTTTGCCTTTAAAAGAACACATGCTATTTAATGTGAAATTTAAGTACGTTTGTTCAAATACTCTAATTTGCTGGTGTCCTGTATGTACAACCTTCCTATGCTGTTGCTTTGCTTTCCAAATTGTGTTTCATCTATTCTGCAAATCTAGTTTTTCTATCTACCTTCAGAAAATGATACATGGGCAAAAAAAAAAAAAAAACTACATATGGAGTTTAATTTTAGTACTTTCTTAGAGTTTAAATTATATTAAAAACCAACATCTACACTGAATAAACAGAATATAACATTCTCACTAAGTAGGTAGGTATGCATATACACAGAAACACTCACATACTCATAGTCACACACACACACAAATGCACACACATAACCACACATAACCACACACAACACTTCCTCCATGCACACACAAATACATCTTACATGTCTGGTCCACAAAATGGAGGCAGAGAGAAAGAGAGCTACTGGGTTTAGCATGGGTTTGAAACCACAAACCCATCTTTGTTGACATACCTACAAAACCACAGCTCCCAATATTGCCTAAAACAATTCCACCAACTAGGGACTAAGCATTCAAATATGTGAGCCTCTGAGGACATTCTCATTTAAACCTACACATCTTGAGTATCCTTTACTATTGCATCTCTTTATGACTAGCTTATGTGATTCGTTATGCTAAAGAATTCCCTTCACTCTGCATATGACTGAGTCTGAGTCATTTGCTCTAACTTTTAGGTAACTAAATATGTCACTTTCTGTTTTACTTTATATTTTGTTCACTTGACCCAGAAGCTTGCCTATTCATTTAAATCTTTCCTTGTGTAACATTTCACCTCCAGATTATTCTCATGAGAAAACACACATTCAACCGCTAATATTTAGCTCAAATAAAACATTCTTTAGATCAATTCTCCTTAATCAAGAAAAATAGAAATGTCTACTTCTTGTTCCAGTAAAACTTTAAGCATAATTCTGTTAAAATTTTTAAATTTGACATATTGTTTTCAAGATTGTGTTCTTGTCACCTTTACATGCTTTGTCTGCTCTACTGTTATACGGATGGGTGGGAATGATTTATATTTATTTTTGGGGAAGTAAATATGTATATGAAAAAAATCAGCATACTTTTGACAACCTTATGAGACCATTAATGCCTTGAATGAAGTAATTCTGATTATCATAACAACTTCCAGTGACTGCAAGATTGAAAACTACAAAATCGAGCAATAGCTGATTTTAAACAGTTCTGTTTATGCTCAAGAATCCTAATTTGCTACTCCAGAATTCATGATAGAAATTGGTTTTCTACAGTCCATACTCTTTCCACTTAGGTAAAAACACTGTTAGTGTTTGCTGTTAATTCCCATAAGTTCCACAGCATTTTTAGTATAAGTGAGTCGATAGTAAATTAGATTCAAAGAGAACACTCAGATCAGCAGTAGAAACATAGTGCACATTACAATGATGATTACTTCATATGAATTGTTTATACATAGTATGAATGTCTAAGAGATACAGAGAAGACCTTATATTCTATAGCCCTAAAGCATTGCTTGGCTTCCCACTGACTGAAGTGTTTGCTGACATGTCTCTTAACAATAATGTCACATTACATCTGGCATTCCAAACAGTAAATGATTTTTACTTAGGGATTCTTTGTAGTTTAGGGGAAGCTTACATATTATTTCCACAAATATTAAGATCCAATAACAATATTAGCCATAAGAATATGAAGTTTTAAAAAAGGGCCAAAGGCAAAGAAGTATCTATGATATTCTGTGAAAATTTGAAGTTTTACAAAGGAAATTTGTTAAGATCCAGTTATTCGTTCTATTGTTCTTTTTAGTAAAAAACAAAACTGAGACCATTTACCCCAATGTTCACTTGGCTTTCATCTTATCATGAGGAGAGATATTAACTACATGTGAAACCTTCCTTATAGACATAAAATGACTTGAAATTATAGTTTTAGGTTAACTGGATATGTTTTTTTTTCTTCCTAATAGCGTTTCCTTCAAAATTTACACAACAGCTTTTGGTAACATCTATGTATAATTTTTTGCCAAAGAATTCATAATACACAATGTCAGAAAGTGTGCTTAAGCTCAGAGAAATTGTGGAGATACTTCCGTATGTCGTGGCCTATATCATTGCTCCTGAAAGGAGGTTTTGTTGGCAGCTCAGGTATGACACAGGAGGTAGTGATGGCTGGCGCACTTGAAGGGCTTTTCTAAAAAGGAACATGTGCTATTTACCAGCAACAAATAAAATATTCTGCTTAGCCCATCCCACAGCCAGAAAATTGAAACACATGCTAACATAGATGTGGAAAGCCCAGTGAAGACCGATAAAAAATTAAATGAAAATTTGCTTTGTGAGCATAGCAGGGCTGAAAATTAATATTATTTTTTTTGCACATCAGAAAAAAAATTATATTAACCTCTCCGGGCTATTAATAGTAAAGCCACATCAGAAAAAAAATAATATTAACCTCTCCAGTGAAGAAGTACTAACCAACTAAGGTAACAAGTAAGGACAAGGAAACATTAATCAGCAGCAATAAAAAATATAGAGAAAATTATAGTCTCACACAGTCCATTAATAATAATAAGAGATATGTAGATATTCTTCCTGCTTTTGTTAATTATAGATATTAAATAGCCAGTGGTCTGTACACATTTAACTTAAATTACTAAAGTGACTCTTTAACATCCATATAAGCCAGTGTTAGATTCATAGTTCATTGAAGAATAATTAACTGATAGACCATGCATACATGTGTCGCTCATGTTGATATAACTAAATATGGAACCTAGTATTTTGACTTTGGGAAATACATCTTCAATGGTGAGTAATCAAGTCAAGTTAGGTAAAATAATATTTTATAATATATTTTAAATGAATGACAATAAAAATAATACTGTATGGATGATGAATTGACAGGAACTTGATATATGCCTTATTTTTTCATACATCATCCCTAGACTCTTCTATAATGTAGTGTCTCTCCCCCTTGTGAGACATGACACCAAGTAGATATCCCTGAGTCCCTTTCATTTATGACTTTGGATTGCTTATTGATGAGTTACTGTAAGGAGATATGGAGTGGGAAGGGGAAAGCATAATTTATACTCTGGGGAAATCTGAGGCAGAACCACCTGTAGAACCTCCTTCCATTTACATCTTGAGAATGGTCTCTCAGAATGTCAAATTAAGTTTTTGTGACAGCTTCCTTGCTATACAAAAAACAACTCTTTTGAACTTAGTGATCGTTTTCTCGACCTGTGTATCAAGAACATTTCCATCATTACAATAAACTCTATATAAATGGGTTAATTTAAGTTGTCAGAGCTAATTAGTAATAAGCGTCAGCTACTGGCCAAGCATTTATAATTCATATTCAGACTTTGAGTCAGTTATTAGGGACCAGGCAGTCAGGAAAGGAAAAGTCTGCTTACAATTTCCTTCAATCAGAGGAGAAGCTAGTAACATCTGTACCCTTGACCAAATAGTGGCTCTCTACCTACATTTTTAGAAATACCTACTGTTTGATTCTGCTCATATCCTGAGAAAGTTCTTTTCTTTTAAATTTTTTTCTGTCATTTTTTATTAATTTTTAATTCATTTTACATACCAACCACATATCCCCCTCTCTTTCCTCCTCCTACCTCTCCAGCCTTCACCCAACCCACTCCCCCATTCCCTCCCCCAACAAGCAGGGCTTGGTCCATTCAGTAGAAGCAGGTCCAAGCTACTCCCCCTGCATCAAGGTTTATTTTTTATGTGCATTGGGGTTTTGCCTGCATCTACGCCAGTGTGAGGATTCTAAATTTACAGACAGTTTTGAGCTGCCATGTGGGTGTTGGGAATGGAACCCATGTCCTTTGGAAGAGCAGTCAGTGCTCTTAATTGCTGAGCCATCTCTCCAACTCCCAAGAAATTTCTTTAAATGATGTGACTCAACTCCTGATCTCTACCTTTGCACAGATGTTCAAGTTTTCAATAATATTTCCTTGGTTTTTCAAGTGACACCTGAACACTTTTTTCTTCTTATTCTAGCAGGGAATCATTTAACAAATGAGTTATTAGAATTGTACATAATGGATTTGGGCACTGTGAAACTAATTTTCAAATACTAATTGAAAAATCTGTTACTTCAATACTGTGTGTCATTATACCAGCAAATTTTACTATCTATTTTCATTCTGTTATATTTGGTGGACACATATTTTTATGCTAGAAAGTGATCTGAAATCTGAAGACATAAAAATTAACCAAGACTTCCTTGCCTTCAAAAGTTTCATAGTCCAGTGATGATTAAATATTAAGCCTATGGGCTCTGTAGAAGCACATTGTGCTTTGGAAGAGAAGGATAATAAACAGCGAGGTAAATATGTGTAGAAAATGAAACATTGTATCAGCTTAGAGTTTATGCCATCATAGGCCAGTGGACATAAGCTATTTTAATAGACTAATCTGGATAGTCACTGAACCATCATTTTCTTAATACCGGTATTAATTAGCATGGACCCTGAAATGCTGTCTATGATCTTTTCTTCCGGCTGAGTTTGATGCTCTCATAATTCTCTGTATATAAATAACTGGAGGTTAGAAACAGAGGTTCAGTGCACAATCACTTCAGCAATTCAAATGCATTTGCATAGATGTCTGAGTCTTCCTGTAGACGTACTTTTTTTTTTCATCCCTCGTCAAGGACTACATTATCTTTGGAATTCCAAATGCTCTTCAGTTTCACTGCCACCTCTGCTTTCATCAATCAAATGACAAATTAATCATTTAATGAGAAAGGTTGAGTTAGATAATGACCCTGAGTGAAATCATATCTGTTGTCTGCTCATGGTATAAGCAATTAAACATATTTCTCTCCTCAGGCCTGTAGCATTACACATCATCTATTTCTTCCTGGATTTGTAATTATTGAGTAGTCTTTTCCATTTACACTTGTTCAGTCTCAGTCACTGAAGTACACCAGACTATTTTTCCATGGCTTTTCAATTATTTTGCTTTGAAAAATATTTTGATTGACCTATGATATTTTCATAACAGGCTTTAGTATTTAAGTCAATCCAATAAAGATATAATTTTGACTCTTTCTGAGTTTTTCCATTAACATTTTATACATATATAATAGTCATCCTGGTTATTGTAACCTCCCTTATAGCTTCCCTTAATTCTGTTTTATTCTCATTTTCTTCTATACTAGTTACATTCCCATATTTATGAGTATTATTGTTGTTTTTATTTTTTTATTAATGAAAACCACTGGATTTCAAAAGGATAATATCTGTGACCATAGGTATGAAATCATCTAGTAGCCTGATAGGTCCACACCAGAGGCCATGGATTTTATCAGGGAGAAGTCAGACCACTTAGATCTGTAGTCTAACATTGGTAGATCCAGATTTTGTAGGCCCATTGCTGGCTGCCACTACTATTGGGAGGTCATGACTCCATTATCTATGTTATGCCCAGAAGACAGCACTTCAAAGCCCCCTACCTCTTTTCTAACTCATGTATTGTTTTGGCTCCCTCTCCCATGATGTTCCCTAAGTCTTGACAGGAATGGAGTAAATATCCTGTTTAAGTCTGAATGGTCAACTGTCTCAGCAACTCATGAAGCCAAGTATCTCTGCATCCACTGTTTTTCATTATAAAGACAGTCTTCTCTGATTAGGCTTATAGAGGTATCCATTTAATATTTATAACTCATATCCATGAAAATTTAGCTAAGCAACAGTATAACCCCTCTCCTGGGGCCTAAGACTTCCTCAACTATGAGTTATTCATAGAGCTTCAATAATCATGTGTGAAATCCTGTTTGGATCAGCCATCAAACCCAAGTAGTTGTAGCTTGCTACTCTTAAAACAGTAGGGCCCCTATTGCACCCGTGGGCGTATCTTAATTGCTAGGTTAGTATTGTATAGCCTAGGTTTCATAGCTGGTATAACCATTGGTGGCATTTCTCCCCCAGCAGCCTACCTAGGACTTTCCAGGCAAATGAAAGATAGCTGGAAGGGTGAACATTTCCAGCTCAGTTCCAACTTGCCTTTTTTTTTTTTTTTTTTTTCCTGCATGTTGAAACCAAGGTGTATTGTACCTCCTGAAACAATGTTTGATCAAGCACTAAAGCTGAAGAAGTAAGAATACTGGCAGGCCCAAGCTCCTGCCTCCTGAATCAAGGCTGGGAGAGGCATCCCATCATAGGCAATACATTCCAAAAAGCCAGTTCATGTGCCAGGGATGGGTCCTGGTCCCACTGCTAGGGGCCCCACAACAGACTGAGCTACACAACTGTCAGCCACATGCAGAGGGTCTAAGTCAGTCACATGCAAGCTCCCTAGCTGTTGGTCTAGAGTCTGTGAGCTCATATTAGCTTGGGTCAGCTGTCTCTGTTGGTTTCCCAGTCATGATTTTGACCTCCCTTGCTCATATAATCTTTCCTCCCTCTCTTCAATTGGACTCCCATAGCTCGGCTCAGTGCTTGGTTGTGAATCTCTGCATCTGCTTCTGTCAGTTACTGGATGAAGGTTCTATGGTCCTACCTAAACTTGATATGCTGGTTTTTTTTTTGTTTGTTTGTTTGTTTTTTCTCCCATGGGAGTCCTTACCCTTTCTGAATGGAGCCAAAGAGGAGTGGATGGGGTAGGATGCTGGTAAAAGGAAGATGGGAGTAGGGAACAGGAAGAGAGGAGGGAGAGGAAACTGTAGTTGGTATGTAAAATAAATTTTAAAAAAATGAATAATGTCAAGAGCTTGTACTGTTTGTACTAACTAGTAATTTATACAGAATGTTAAGATAAAGAAAGATTCAAAGCCGGGCGGTGGTGGCACATGCCTTTAATCTCAGCTCTCGGGAGACAGAGCCAGGCAGATCTCCATGAGTTCGAGGCCAACCTGGTCTACAGAGTGAGTTTCAGGACAAGCACCAAAAATTCACAGAGAAAACCTGTCTCAAAAAAAAAAAAAAAAAAAAAAAAAAAACCAAAAAAGATAGATTCAAAACAGAGTATAGCTGTACTACATACATCTTGGCATACTCTTGAAAAACAATTGATGGAAGAATCATCTAAAAACAAAGACATTAGAATAGGTACATGAATAATTTTACATATGAATACTTAATTATGTTCCTTTCATGGAATGATAGTGATCAAACACTGATAAGTTTAGTTCATAGCCTGACTGGTATATGTCCACTCTGCAAGGCAAAAGTCTTGAAAATTCAAGTTACAAATGTTAGAATATGTATGTATATTCACATATATTCACATATATATGGATATATATCTCCATATATATATATATATATACACACATATATATATGTATTTATGGAGAGAGAGAGACAGAGAGAGACAGCACAGTTTATGACCATAATAAAGCAGTTAGCCAACAGAAATACTTCATAGTTAAGAAGACGTTATGCAGAAGTGAGTAATGAGACAGGAAGGAGGTGGTCTGTAGGAGTTTCTGTTAAGCACCAGCATGGGGGTAATTCTCTGGTATTGGACATCACTTTCTATGAAAGAGCAGATTCACAAATCTGAAATGTTGAACAGGGATACCACTTGAACAAAATATACTAGAAATTAAATGGTGAGCATCATAATAAAATAATATTCAAATTGATCAAATAACATAGACTAAATAATAGACCTTTGCTGTACTTTTCCAAAATATAATCTACCAATTTTAAAATTATATCAGTTTAAATAATATATATATATATAATATGTTGTATTATATAATATATTTAACATGTTGTATTATATATTATATATATTTAAATGCCTTATCCTATTATCTAGACTTGTTAGTATGTTCAGTAATCATATTTGGCTGGTTGCAATGTTAGACAGAACAAGAGAATTTCTAGACAATGGTTATATCAGCAGTTAGAAATCAACAATAATGGTAAGACAATGTAGAGAATATCTTTTTAGAAAATGTTCAGAATCCTTAGGGTCATAAAATTTCTTGCTTAAGAGACATTGACTAAATCAAACAGTCAGAATGAGTTCTAAATAAAATTTTAAATTGAAAAGTGAAAAGAAATGATCCACTGTATTTAATAACCTTAATACTTAATAGCATCAATATTTTACATTATTACTGTTTCCCCATACAGTGTCTCACTGTCTTCCATTTCCTTTATTCTGTCAAATGTTTGTTTATAGCTCACAAGTTTTTCTTGTCTTAAAACGATGTCTAAACTCCCTTGACATCCTTTCCCAGGCTCATCAACAAAGCCTTTAGTTTTTAGGAGACAAACTGACAGGCTACATTTTCATTTATTTATTTTGAACATATCTTTTATTTATTTATTTATTTTTTCGAGACAGGGTTTCTCTGTATAGTTTTGGTGTCTCTCCTGGATCTCACTCTGTAGACCAGGCTGGCCTTGAACTCACAGAGATCTGCCTGGCTCTGCCTCCTGAGGGCTGGGATTAAAGGCATGCATCATCACCATTCAGCTATCTTTTATTTTTTTATGCTTTAGATAAATTCATACATGAGTACTATGTCTATATCATTTGTACTTCTCCCCCACATCCCAGCTTGCCCTGTGGTCTATGTCTCAATATCATTACTTCTTGTGGTTAATTATCCTTATTTTTCACACACACACACACACACACACACACACACACACACACACACACATAATCTTCTGAGTCAATTTGGTGTTGCTACTATGTGCTTGTGTTAAAGGATGACCTTTGTGATTGACTAACCTACCTCTCTCACATCGACTGATTGTTGCCTTTCTCTACAGCAGCAGTTCTGAACCTGTGGGTCACGACCCCTTTGAGGGTCTAACAGCCCTTTCACGGGGGTTGCCTAAGACCATTGGAAAAACACAGACGTTTATATTAAGATGTATAACTGTAGGAAAATTACAGTTACGAAGTAGCAAAAAAACCTGATTTTATGGTTAGGGTAGCACCACAACATGCACAACTGTATTAATTTTGTAGCATTAGGAAGGCTGAGAAGCACTGCTGTACAGCCATCAGTTACTTGGAAATTTTCATGAAGTTGTAGAGCCTTATGAGATTTATCTCATTAAATCTAACTTTCAACTGGTGTCATTACGCAGGCCTTGTTGAGGCAATAGAAGTTCTCTGCCTTCCGAGGTGTAGCTTTCTTAACATTTGTACAAGATACTATTTGACAGTGAACATAGTTGTCCTCTTGCTCCTACAATGGCCCACACAAGTTTGAACAAAGCTTACTGAGCCTTAGGCATAGGAGTAGCATGATGTTTCTATTGTAGGACTGTGGCACTTATTCTCTGTATTTTTTTTTTACCACTTGTGGATTTCTGTAATCTAATCATCTTCATTTGCTACAAAAAGAAGCTACTTTGGTAATGGACGAGGGCTTCACTTCTCTGTGGATGTAATGAAAATCATTTAGAGTTGTGTAAGACACTATACTGATTTGAGAAAATGGAAGTAGTAAGCTCCTCTTAGGTCCATGACCTCACCACAGTATAACTGACTAGACTTACAGAGGCAAGCATGAGTTTTCCTCTAGTGAATAGGCCTTATGTCCAATGAGACACCTGTTGGTACTCACAAGTTGAAAATCAACCCCAAATGTTTAAAAACCTCAATGTGAAACTGAAAATGTTAATAGAACATATAAACAGAACACTACACAATATAGGTTTAGGGAAGGACTTTCTGAACAAGGTTCCATTTACCTAGGAATTGTGGCCAGCTATTTACAAATGGGACCTCATAAAGCTAAAATGTCTCTCTTCAGTAAACGAAATAATAAATTGAATGAAGAGGAAAACCGGAGTTGAAGGAAATCTTTGCCAGCTGTACATCAAATAGAAGATTACTACTCACAAAATGAAAATAACTCACTTACAAAGAATCTAGAAAAATATCAAATTAAAAAATGAGCTATAGATCTGATAAAGATTTCTCAAAAATAAGAAATAGGCAAAACAATTCATAAACATTCGACATCATTAGCCACTAGGAAAATGAAAATTGCTGGGCAATGGTGGTGCACGCCTTTAATCCCAGCACTCGTAAGGCAGAACCAGGCGGATCTCTGTGAGTTCAAGGCCAGCCTGTTCTACAGCGTGAGATCCAGGACAGGCACCAAAACTACACAGAGAAATCCTGTCTTGAAAAAAAGAAAATGAAAATTAATACTACATGGAGACTTTGTCTAATGCCAGTCATCATGGCCAACTAGAAAGTAATTGATAACAAATGCTGGGGAGGATTCAGGGAAGGGAATCCTCATTAACTGTTGGTAGTACTGCAAATAGTTGCAGCCACTGTGGAAATGAGAGTGACAAGTTCCCCAAGCACTAAATATAGAGATGTCATATGCCCCACCTGAACCACAGCTTGGCATATGCCCAAAAAGAATTGTCACCCTCTTCCACACATTCCTTTTCATCCATGTTCATAGCTGCTCTTTTCGAAATAGCTAGGAAATTGAAATGGCTTAAATGTTCTTCAACTAATGAATGGATAATGAACAGGTTGTACATATGTACAATATAATTGTATTCAGGCAATAAATATGAAATTTGCAAGTAAATGGATAGAATTAGAAAATAGTATATGGAGTGCTGTACCACAGACACAAAAGACAAACACTGCATGTTCTCTTTTATTTGTGGAAACTAACCTCAAAGTTTTAGATATGGCTACATAACCTAGACTAGCATGAGTCAGGAGAGTAAAATGTATTATGGAAGAGTGAGAGAAAACCTCTGGCGGGGGCTATAGAAGGACTCAGGTATTATGAATATAAAATGAGAAAAATGGCGGGAGCTTTAAATGGAGATGGGAGAGGTAGTAAGGATAAACAACACTATGAAAAGGCCATAAAGGAATGTATTAGTTTATGTTTACTAAAAAGAGCATATAGAATGCACATGTGTTTGTCTATGCATATAAACTCTCTTTGTTAGTTTTCTATTGCTGTGATAATACACAGACCAGAAGTAACTTGGTAAGAAACGATTTATTTGGTTTGTCTGTTTCAGTCCATGATTAGGGGAAACACAGTCAGGACCACAGAGAAATGTTGCTTACTGCTTGCTCCCCATGGCTTTTTCAGCCAGCTTTGTTATACAACCTAGAACCACCAGGCCAAGAGCGGCACCACCCAAAGTGGGCTTGTCCCTCCTCCATCATTACTAATTAAGAAAATGCCTTACAGGCCTATCCGCAGTTTGATCTTATAGAGGCATTTTCCCAATTGAGGCTCCCTTCTCCCAGATGAATCTAGCTTGTATCATGTTGAGATAAAACTAGCCATTACAGTAGCTATTCCCCAGTCTTTAAAATTTCAGTCTTTTTAAAATATCCAAAGTGTCACCAAAAATTAAAAGTCCCTTTACTATTGACTTCTGTAAAGTCAAAATAAGTTACATGTTCTTATTCCAAAGGAGAGATTCAGGCTGCAGAAACAATCAAATAAATGCAAAACGAGCATCCAGCAATATAAATCAAAGCATATAGTTCAGTGTCCTATATGTAAGATTCATGCATGATATTCTGGGTCCCAAAGAACTTGGGCCATTCCACTTCCAGGCTCTTCCGTTTGTATCAAACACAGCTCATCTCAGGCTGGATCCACTCCACCACTGATACTGCTCTTGTTGGTTGCCCTGTAGTCTTGGGGTTTTCACTGCAACTAGCAAATATCATCACCAGTGGAATCCTGGTCTCCATGACTCCTTCAATTCTGTGGTTTCTACTGCAACGGAGGCTGCATATTCACCAAGGAAGTCTCCTGGAAATATTTGCCAAATAGATAATGTTATACCCAAGAGCTAGCAATTTTTCTGACAAAATCCTCAATGCCAGATATGGGGAACCTCTTTTAATTGTGAGTCATGGGAGTCCAAGAGAACCAGAAAATTACAGGCTATTGCCATTACCCTTGGTTGCCTTCCAGAATATTGAAGTATGACTGTGTTCCTGAATACCCCACATACTTCAAAGATAGTACTTGGAGGAATACTGCTTGTGGTGCTTTGAAAGAAACTGGCTCAAAAAGGGGTTCGCACTATTGGGAAGTGTGGTTTTGTTGGAGTAGGTATGGCCTTGTTGGAAGAAGTATGTCACTGTGGAGGCAGGCTTTGGGGTTTTATATGTGCTCAAGCCACAACAAGTGTCTCAGACCACTTCCTCTTGACTGCAGGATCAAGATGTAAGAACCCTTAGCTCCTTCTCCATCAAATCTGCCTGCATGCTGCCTTGCTTTCCACCATAAAGTTAATGAACTAAACCTCTGAACTATATGCAAGCCAGGCCAACAAAACATATTCCTTATAAGAGTTGTCATGGTCCTGGTGTCTCTTCACAACAATAGAAACCCTAACTAAGACAATGCTGAAACTGATTAGCAGTACCTTTTTGAGCGGGGAGACAAAGATTGCAAAGCATAGATTCATTATTACTATTTTGTATGCCTGGGTATTTTGAGTGTGTAGATGTCAGTGTATGATGTACACACTGGGTGTCAGCAGGAGCCAGAAGTCATCAGACGCCCTAGACCTGGGGTTATAGATTGCTTTGAACTATCATATGGCTGCTGGAAATTGAAGCTTCAGTTTAACCCAATAAAATCCAATTGGATCCAATAATTCAATAAAATCCTCTTCAATCTAGCCAGTGACCTCAACTGCTGGATATATGTCTAATCTCTAAGACTAGGTTTTTAAACCAAAAAGATAGTGTCACAATAGCTAATGGTAATGTTGTGGTAACATTGAGATTAAAATTTAAGGAAGAGTTTTTATTGGGTATGACAGTTATATCTGGTTCTTGGCTCACAAAAATTCTTCAAAGCAGATTATAGGAAAGGCTATGCTAACTGTTTTTGCCCTCATTTATTTAGAAAAAGAAAGCATTTTGGTTTCTTCTCTGTTACATGACAGGCCACAGGACAAAAACAACTTAAGAAGGGAGAGGTTATCTTGGCTTATGGTTCCATAGGGATAGGAACCTATTATGCAGCAGTAGAAAAAATGGCATGACTAGGCCCCAGGTGGATCTCTGGGAGTCCAATTAGCGAGAATGAGGAGGGTTTATATGAGAGAGAATTGTTGAGACCAAGGTCGGATAAAGCACAGAGACAAATAGCCAAACAAATGGAAACACATGAAATATGAACCAATGGCTGAGGGGTCACCAACTGGATCAGGCCCTCTGAGTGGGTGAGACAGTTGATTGGCCTGATCTGTTTGGGAGGCATCCAGGCAGTGGCACTGGGTCCTGTGCTCATTGCATGAGTCGGCTGTTTGAAACCTGGGGCCTATGCAGGGTCGCTTGGCTCGGCCTGGGAGGAGGGGACTGGACCTACCTGGACTGAGTCCACCAGGTTGATCTCAGTCTGTGGGGAAGGCTTTGCCCTGGAGGAGATTGGAATGGGGGGCGGGCTGGGGGGAAGGTGAGGGGGGCGGGAAGGGGGAGAACAAGGGAATCTGTGCCTGTATGTAGAACTTAATTGTATTGCAAAATAAAAATTTAAAAAAAAAAAAAAAAGAAAGAAAAATGGCAACAAGCGGCAGGCATAGTTGTAACACCAGCAGGCTGAACGGTTGTGTCTTCAATGTCAAGCATGAAGCTGAAGGCAAACTGCAAGCGGAGTAAAGCTGGAGCTCTTAAAACCCTCTCTTATTGATATCCTTCCTCCTGCAAGGTTGTACCTCCCCAGAACCTCTCTAAATGACGCTGGCAACTGGAAAAAACACATGGTCAAATGTTGGATCCTATGGGAGATGTTTCCAATACAAACCACCACAGAAGGGGATCTGAAAACCACATTCTTCAAGGCAAGAATAACACACTGAAGTTGGAAATGTGCTCCAACTTGGTCCAGGAATATAAAACTGGAGTTTACAGAGGAAGACTGGGTTTCACGGTTGTGATGAGAACACCATGGTTATGCCAAGAGTAACAATCATAGATTGTGGTGTTAATTCAGAAGACTGTATGAGATCATTTCTTTTTCAGTCCTCCGCCTGATGTTCACTGGGAACATAAACTACAAATGCAGCATTTAATGTTCCATGGGTCTAAATTTGCTACTAGGGAAAGTAATTGGGAAAATATAGCATATTACTAGATAAGACTAATGGGGTCATAATACTTAATGAATTTACTTTAAATGGTTGATCCCATTTGACATTAATGAAAACCACTAAATTATTTGCTTGGGCATTAATAGCTAATGCCCCCTAAAATTTGATCCTCTATCATTTGTATTGCTTTCTCATGGTTTAAAATCACACTGTCTTAAGGTTTACAATCTACAAGAAAAATAATGTAGTAATTTTTAACCAACTCTTAAGATTAATTCAAGCTACTAACATTATGCACTAACATAAGCATTCACAGTACTCTTGTGGTAAACTTTCATCATGAAATGAAACTGAAGGATTTTTCCCAAGTTCTAATAAAGGAATAAATTATTAGTAACAGTTTTTTATAAATAATATATCTGTTATTCATAGATGGTAGTTTGCTGGAATATGCATTTATAATGATGCAGTAATACTCTGTACAAATAGATTTCTTGATAAAAAAGAATATTCCTGATAATTTACCACTTTTGATTACCTAGATCAGCACTCTTATTAGATCTCACAAGCATGAAAATCCTGATTTCAGAATGCATTCCCAATGCACTAAAGAACTTTGTTCCCCAAGTGACTTGTTACAGGGATGTTAACACTGAGTATTACCAAAGATTTGAATATTCTGATTAGAATGAGGAATATTATAATAAGAATAGACTGTAGTATGAATATTAATAATTCAATTGACTATTAAAATAGGTTGTAATTAATGGAAATAAATGTACCTCTAAACCTGATGCAAAAATTTGAAATGCTAAATAAAATATGAAATAGCCTGAGTTTTTTGGAAGGCAATTTTGAGGATTAAAGTGTTGCATTTTGTTGTGTGAGTGAGAAATAATAAATATGCATTGCATACATGTATATTAGCTAAATTATTTTGGAATGCCTATATTTACAAAGGGTTAATGACATTACATAAGAAATTGAAGTTACTGACAGTAATATCTATTTTTGGTTGATATCTCTATTTTTTTTAGTTTGTTACCCACATATATAGATGACTTAGTATATTATTGGGATAGTTTGTTTTACGTCAACTTGACATAAACTAGTGTAATTAGGTATGAAGAACCTCAATAGAGAAATTGCCACCACAAGATTGACTTGTGGGAAAGCTTGTGGGACATTTTTTATATATATTTTGTTTGTTTGTTTGTTTGTTTTGGTTTTTCGAGACAGGGTTTCTCTGTGTAGCTTTGCGTCTTTCCTGGAACTCACTTGGTAGCCCAGGCTGGCCTCGAACTCACAGAGATCCGCCTGGCTCTGCCTCCCAAGTGCTGGGATTAAAGGCGTGCGCCACCACCGCCCGGCGACATTTTTTATATTAATGATTGATGTCTGAGGGCCAATTCCATTGTGGGTGGTTCAAATGCTGGTTTGATGGTCCTGGATGATTTAAAAAAATGCAAACTATGAAAATCAAAATGATCAAGCTAATAAGCAACATTTCTCCATGCTGTCTGCTTAAGTTCTTGCCTCCAGGTTCCTTCCTTGGGTTCTTGTTCCCATGTTCCTCAGTGACATACTGTTTCTTGTTAAGTGTGAGATGAAATAAATCTTTTTTTTCCCCAAAATTGCTTTTGGCCATGGTGTTTTATCACACAATAGAAACTCTAATGAAAATAATTATCATAAAGGAATATATAATCATATACTTCTTATTAAAGAGTATATATGAATTATTATCTTCTTGTAGTCTGAATCCTTTTAATAGAGTCCAAGCTTCACTGAAAATAGAATAGACATTGTAGTTGTATTAAAAGTACAAATTCTATCCATTGAAATTCTCACAATTGTATTCTATGAAAATATCTCTACATGCATTTCCTTGCCACAGAAGAATTAAATATATACTGTGTCAGGATTTCAGGTTTTTACATTGAAACTGTGGTTACCTAGACAGACATGGCTCTGGGATGACTAAACATTTGTTTCAGGGCAACTTGCTAATGACTGACTAGACAGTTAGTACAAATTATTTCTGGATGATTCTCTGAGTGAAGTTTTGAAAATGTTATTTGTATTGGTGGAAATAAGTTATTTCTCTCTAACGTGGCCGATAGCATCTAAAATGTGGAAGGCCACAAAAGAAAGACGATGACTATGTTCTGTTCTGATGTTGAAACAACTGCCTCCAGCCCGCTTCTAGCACTCCTGGACCCCACATGGTTCTCCAAGTAATTAGGAGGAGTCAGATTTTACCATTGAATATTATTTTTTTTTCTATTTTTCATCTGGAACTATTTAAATAAATTACTTTAATAAATATACTAATAAATGTATGCATATATGTATATATTTACATATTTATCATATGTCTAGGTCTGTATGAGTACCACTCTTAATGTCTGCAGAAAAATAGATGAATAGACCTAAGCATGCTGTTGCCTTACAATAAACCTTCTTGGAGCAGTGAAATTATAGTCTATGACAGATTCAGCAATCAAAAGCCTATGGTCCATGCATGGCTCAGCAAGTTGCTTTTAGAAATTCAGTTTAATTAGCATAGACATTCTAATACCCTTACCCTCATATTTCAGTTTTAATTGCATTATCATGAACCCATAACAACATAGATTTAAATATCTGACAAAAAAAACTCATGGTATACAAAATTGTTTTTTGTCCTTTAGTAAAGAGGTCACTTAAATTTGCTCTAGAATTGAGAGCATTTTCAAGCATTCTCAAGTAATAATTTATTAAATAACATTTTAAAATAAGTAACTGAAAAATGAAAAGAATGTCAACTAGCAAACCTCCAATAAAAGGAAATATCTTTAATATTTCCAAACGATTATCAATATATTTAAATATGTGAATTCCATTGAGATTTAAGCATCATAGCTATCATAATCTGATTAGGAGATAAGCCCAATATTGCTACAAATAAAAAAAATAAATAAACTAATAAACAGAACCGACATAAACAAAACTGGAGTATCAAATGACATCTTTCAAAAAACAAAACCTATTTGCTTATTCATTCTCGTTGCCATGTATATGTGATGCACTGTTGCTACATATTTTGCTAATGATTTTCCTTTGGAGAGCAACTAGCCATCTGGTGTTTAATAGCAGTTAAATGCTAGATTTTTATAGCTGACAATAATTTTTATTTGGTCTTATATGCATTTTACCAGTGGCATTTTTAATAACAATATCTTCCTATGTAAATCATCAACTATTATATAATTAAAAGTAAAACTAACTCAATACCAGGGTTAAAAATAACTATTTTGACATGATCAATAGTAAGTGAAAAACAAATATTCCTATGAAAATTATTTTATAATTCTTGATATTCTTATGCTGTCATGAAACAAAATAAGATAGCACAATTATTTGAAAAATCATGTATAAAAATTAAAAACTTTAGATCAAAGAGAGCAATATAAGTATCTGTACTTGGAATTTTCTTTGGGTTACCAAAGCTCCCAAATAAAGACATGGAAACTTATTATGACTTATGAACTCTCAGTCTTAGCTTTGGCTTGTCCCATTAGCTCTTTTAATGTAATTTAACCTATTTCTATTCGTCTATGTTTTCCCTTGTGACTTTTTACCTTTCTTTGATTCTATGTGTCCTACTTTCTTGCTTCCTCCATGTCAGGCTGGCCCCTGGCATCTCCCCGTTGTCTCCTTTTCCTTCTTCTATTTTCCCCTGAACCTAAATCCCTCCTTACTTCCCTGCCTGGAAGTTCCATTTATAGCTTCTCCCTCACCATTGACCATTCATCTTTTTATTAGACCAATCAGGTGCCTTAGGTAGGCAAGGTTAAACAGCAACAAATCACATAATTAAACAAATGAAATACTTCTTTACATAGTAAACCAATATTCCACAGCATAAACAAATGCAATACATCTTTACACCGTTAAACACATGCAACAAATCTTTGCATAGTTAAACAAACATTCCACAAGTATCTCAGCATTCTGTGCTTATAACCACAAAATTAATACTTTCT
Organism: Peromyscus eremicus; assembly: GCF_949786415.1. NCBI lineage: Eukaryota > Metazoa > Chordata > Mammalia > Rodentia > Cricetidae > Peromyscus > Peromyscus eremicus. The sequence continues at coordinate 21,515,684 of NC_081427.1, forward strand.
ATGTGATTTAGAAGATTGTCCACTCTTCAGCAATTGCATTTTTGGTTTTATGTTTCAAAAATTTATTACTCAAATCTTACAAAATCTGTACTATAGTGGTGATTTTACTTTTCTACTCTCTCAACAATATATTAGCAATAAACGTCTCAAATAATTGCATAGCTATTAAAGTAATACATAAATGCACTGTAATATGACAATTCCACACACACACACAAAAATTAAAACCCATTGTGTGTTCCTCTTAACTTGAAATTTGTATTTTCTTTTTTTTTTTTTTTTGGTTTTTCGAGACAGGGTTTCTCTGTGCAGCTTTGTGCCTTTCCTGGATCTCGCTCTGTAGACCAGGCTGGCCTCGAACTCACAAAGATCCACCTGCCTCTGCCTCCCGAGTGCTGGAATTAAAGGTGTGCGCCACCACTGCCTGGCAACCACTGAACAGCCAATGCTCTTAACCTCTGAGTCATCTCTCCAGCCCTGAAATTTGCATTTTCTTGAAATAAGAGAATAACAGGTACCTTTATAAAACTATGTCAGAAACAGGATAAATAAAATGTATTATACAAAATACACTAAGAAAATAATGGTATAAGTGTGACATATCTCTTTATTAAAGTCTTTTTAAGACTCATGGAACGTGACACACATTACTGCAAGAAGACCAGGTAGGAGGCCTGCAGACCTTTCCAGTGTCCCAGCCCCCAAATCAGGCAGACAGCAGAAGGCCAGGTAGCCTGTCCACAGACCTTCTCCAAACTGTTTCCTTAGACCCAGTCCTTCAGACTCATCCCTAGCACCACAACAGATCACCAAGTGCAGCCTGTTTACCCTGCTACCTGTATCTCCTGTGGATCCTTCAAATCATCCCCTCCTAACCTTCCTCCCCTCACTCTTCTCTGTATCCCAGCCCCCAAATGGAACATTAACCTGCTCAACCACAGATCACATCTGCTAGAAAACCAGGTAGGCTGCCTGCAGACCTCTGCTTCTCTGTTCCCTAGACCAAATCTCTGGGTATTGTCTCTAGCACTGCAACAGCTCATCAACTGCAGCCTCCCTCCCCCTCTGCTCATCCCTTCTTGACCACCCTCCCCCACTGGTCATTGTATCCAAGCCTCCAACACCAGCAGGAATTTTTTTGTGAACATGCCAGAGGAGAAGGCTTGTAAAACAGGCAACAAACAGCCCTCATACTCTCAGAAAATTCAGAGAGGAAACAGAAACCAAGGAAAAACTACTCACAACAAAGACAAGCACCCAGACCAATAATCATCCCAAAGCCAGCTTAAGAACACAATAAATAAGAGCTAGGACAATAAGAGCCTCTGCTAATGGCCAACTATCTTACACTCGCAGGCCCTGAATATTCTAGCATAACTGAAGCATAACTAAGGGACCTTAAAAATCAGCTATATGAAGTTGATAGAGGTTCTTAGAGAGGAAATGAATAAATCTCTTTAAAAAAATCCAGGAAAACACAAATAAACAATTGGAGGAAATGAATAAATCATTTAAATTCAGGAAAACATAAACAAATGATTGGAAGAAAAGAATATGTCCCTTAATGAAAGCCAAGAAAACACAAACAAACAGGTGAAGGAAACAAATAAGACTGTCCAATCCTTTAAAAAGGAAATGAATGTGATGAAGAAAACAAAACTAAGGGAAATCAGCAAATGAAAAATGTAGAATTCCAAACAGGAGCAACAGAGGCACTTTCACAAACAGAATCTCAGGCATTGAAGATACAATAGAAGAAATGGATACATGGATTAAAAAAAGTGTTAAATCTAAAATTTCCTGACACGAAGCATCCAGAAAATTTGGGACACTGTGAAAAGATCAAACCTAAGAATAATAGCAATTGAGGAAGGAGAAGAAACCCAGCTCAAAGGCCCAGAAAGTATTTTCAATAAAATCAGAGAAGCAAATTTTCCTAATCCAAAGAAGGAGATGCCTTTAAAGGTATAAAAACATACAGAACAACAAATAGAATGGACCAGAAAAGAAAGTCCCCTCATCACATAATAATCAAAACGCTAAACATATAAAGCAAAGAAAAAATAATAAAAATTTCAAGGGAAAAAGACCACGTATCCTATAAGGAAGATCTATTAGAATTATACCTGACTTCCCATTGGAGACTCTAAAAGCCAAAAGAGCCAGGAAAGATATAATGCAGAACCAAAGAGACCACAGATACCAAAACAGACTATTAAACCCAACAAAACTTTCAATCCCCATAGATGGAGAAAATAATATATTCTATGATAAAATCAAATTTAAACAATTTCTGTCCACAAATACAGAACTACAGAAGGTGCTATAAGGGAAATTCTACCTAAGGAGGTTAACTACATGAAAACTCAGGAAATACATAATCTCATAGCAGCAAAATAAAAAGAAAGGAAACACACACACACACACACACACACACACACACACATGCTGTGGGATGGTCTGTATGTCCTAGCGTGCGCTCTCGACCTGCAGTATGGTGGGAATGAGGCCAAAGTGCTGTGGGATGGTCTGTATGTCAAGTGTGTTGCTGATTGGTCAGTAAATAAATCACTGATTGGCCATTGGCTAGGCAGGAAGTATAGGCGGGACAAGGAAAAGAATTCTGGGAAGTGGAAGGCTGAGGGAGACACTGCCAGCCGCCATCAGGACAAGGAAGATGTAAGGTACCAGTAAGCCATGAGCCATGTGGCAAAGTAAAGATTAATAGAAATGGGCTAAATATAAGAGTAAGAGCTAGACAATAACAGGCCTGAGCTAATGGCCAAGCAGTTTAAATAATGTAAGAGTCTGTGTGTTTATTTTATAAGTGGGCTCTGGGACTGGCGGGACTTGGTGGCGGGAGCTGGAGAGAAATTCTCCAGCCTGAGAGAGATTTGCCCTGACCGTGGGCCAGGCAGGAAAACTCCAGCAACACACACACACACACACACACACAAAGAATAGAGCTTGCAGGGGTCTATACCAGGTCCTCTGTGTATCTCTTATAACTGTTAGCTTTCTGTTTTTTTAGGACTCCTCAATGTGGGAGCAGGCGGGCCTCTGAGACTTTTTCATGTTGGATTGCTGTGTTCAACTCTGGTGTGAGGGCTTTTGCCTTGTCATTTGTATTTTGTTTTGTTGTGTTTGGTTATTGTTTCTGGGAGGCCTGCTCTTTTCTAATGGGAGATGGAGAAGGAGGGAATTCTGGGGAGAGGGATGACTGTGGCAGGCGCTGTTAGGAATGGAGGGTAGGTAAACTGTGGTTGTTCTAAATACCAAAGTTGGTGAAAACTGGCAGAGTATCAATGTTGTTAATACAAATTCAAGATATTTAGCATACCAAGTTGATGTTCTCCTGTCTGTACTTTTTACTGAACTATAAATTCATTTTGCATCATTTCAGAATGGCATGCTATAGTTTTCTTTAGAAATGGTGATCCATGCACCAGAAATCCAATTTACTATTTCGCTACAGGAACACTTTAGAGACTCTTGGATAATATTTCTATATGGTAAATGACAATCAGTTGTCTGTTTATATGTCACCATTCTAGCTTTGCATTTTCAGTCTGCTAACATTAAGAGTTGCTTTCTTCTTAGGGTCTTCCTTGTTACCTAGCTTCTCTGGGGTTGTAGATTGTAGCTTGGATATCCTTTGCTTTACATCTAGTCTCCACTTATGAGTGAGTACATACTGTGATTGTCTTTCTAGGTCTTGGTTACCTCACTCAAGATGATATTTTCCAGTTTTAATCATTTGCCTGTAAATGTCTTTTTTCCCCCTACTGAGTAGTACTCTATTTTGTATACATGCCATATTTTCTTTATCCATTCTTCAGTTGAGGGGCATTTAAGTTGTCTCCAGGTTCTAGTTAGTATGAATAATGCTACCATTAACATAGTTCCTGTGTCCTTGTGGTATGATAGAGCATCCCTTGGGTATATGCCCAAGAGAGGTGTCATTCTGTCTTGAGGTAGATTGATTGCCAATTTTCTGAGAAACCACCATACTGATTTCCAAAGTAGCTGTACAAGTTTCCACTCCCACCAACAATGGAGGAATGTTCCCCTTACTCCACATCCTCTCCAGTATAAGCTGTCATCAATGATTTTGATCTTAGCCATTATGGCAGGTGTAAGACTGTGTCTCATAGTCTTCTTAATTTGCATTTCCCTAATGACTAAGGATGTTGAACAATTCCTTAAATGTCTTTTAGCCATTTGGGATTTTTCTGTTGAGAATTCTCTATTTGTATCTGTAAGCCAATATTTAATTGAATTATTTGGTATTTTTAGGTTTAGTTTCTTGAGTTCTTTATATATTTTGGAGATCAGCCCTCTGTCAGATGTGGGGTTGGTAAAGACTGCTATTTTTGTCTTATTGACCATGTCCTTTGCCTTACAGCAGCTTCTCAGTTTCAGGAGGTCCCATTTAATAATTGTTGATCTCAGTGTCTGTGCTACTGGTATTATATTCAGGAAGTAGTCTCCCGTGCCAATGTGTTCAAGGCTTCTTCCCACTTTCTCTTCTATTAGGTTCAGTGTAACCAGATTTATTTTGAGGTCTTTGATCCACTTGGACTTGAGTTGTATGCATGGTGATAGACATGAATCTATTTGCATTTTTCTATCTGTTGACATCCAGTTATGCCAGTGCCATTTGTTTAAGATGCTTTCTTTTTTCCATTGTAAAATTTTGGCTTCTTTATCAAAAATACATGAATTTCCCTGGGAATAATATATAGATTAACTCTCCTGGGCAAACTGGGGGCAAGGGAGGTGGTGGAGGGGAAAGAGATATCTTGATAGAGGGAGGCATTATAGAGTTAGGGAAAAACCTGGTGCCAGGGAAACTCCCAGGAATCCACAAGGATGACCCAGGCTAAAACTCCTAGCAAGAGTGGAGAGGGTGCCTGAGCGGGCCTTCAGATTGGTGACTACCTCAACTGTCATCATGGAACCTTCATCCAGTAACAGATGGAAGGAGATGCACAGATCCACAGCCAAGCACTGGGCTGAGCTCTAGGATTCCAGTTGAAGAGAGAGAGGAGGGATTACATAAGCAAGGGACAGGTCAAGATCATGACAGAGAAACCCACAGAGAGAGCTGATCTGATCTTGTGGGAGTGCAAGGACTGTAGACTGTCAGCTATGGAGCATGCATGGGACCTACCTAGACCCTCTGCATGTGGGTAACAGTTGTGTGGCTTTGTCTGTGGGGCCCCTAACATTGGGGCCAGGATCTGTCCTGGGTGCGTGAGCTTGAGCTTTTTTTTTTTTTACCTACTGCCTATGGTGGGATGTGTTACTCAGCCTAGATATAGTGGGGTGGAGCCTGGCCCTGCCTCAACTTGATATGCCATGCTTTGTTATCTCCCACAGGAGGCTTTACTCTTTTTGAGGAGTGGATGGGGAGGGGTAGAACGGAGGTGTGGGGAGGGAACAGGAGGAAAGGAAGGAGGGGAAACTGTGGTTGGTGTGTAAAATGAATTAAAAATAAGAATAATGAAAAACTAAAATAAAAAGAGAAGCTTTCCACTGGAGTAACTGGATTAGTCGGCTCATCCCATGGAGAAGATCCTGAAATCAAAGTGTAGGTTTTCACTGAAAAGGCAAATCCAAACAAATAAATATATAAAATTTGTGAAGACCAACAAAAGTCCTACTCTGAAAAAATTACTTTAATTTGCATTCATAAGTTTTTAAGTAGAGTTTAAAAACACAATACCTACTGGTCTTCTCTTCCTACCCTCTACATTCTGTGCACATAATACAAGTGAAAGCCATGTCCTTGCTCTATTTTTTACATAAAATTCTAATGTGTGATATTCCTAATGTCTAACACATTAAAATCTTTTGTATCTCTCAATCTTTCTGCCTACATGTATTCTTATTGCTATTATTTCTATTCTAAAGCATAAAAGTAAGTAATATTATATGACTGACATCAGAGAGCTATGTGAAAGCCTATTTGTATAGAGGAAACAATAGCAAAGCATAAGTGACTATTTTTAAGTATTTTTAGAAACTTAAACCTTGAAGACATGGAATCCTGATTCTTTATGAAAGACTAACAATGTGCAATCACTCAGAGAGCAATGATATTAAAATGTAGTGGCAAGAAAGTACCCGGTTTACCTGTACATTTATTTGATTACATGAGTTAAGCAGTCTTCAGTTATTAGTTTTGTATCATCTTAGGTCCTAGTAGAAACACATTAGATTTTGTGTTAAATACATTCTGTAAGCTACTACGGTTCTCCAATTTTCTTATTAGAATAAGGTTGTTACCATGTTATACAAATCACTCAGTTTGTAAGTTGATAAAACAGAATTGAACCCAATCAATGTAATTTCATAATGTACAACTCTAAACATTGTTACTATAGGACATGTGTATATATATATATATATAGTTATAAATTAAGTATAAATAAATGGTTATACTCCTTAATCAAATATTCATTTAAAATATACATCAAAACAAAATATTAATATTTATAGTGCCATGTCATGTGAAACAAATAATATATAATATTTAATATTGCACAAATAAAAATATAATCATTTTTATTTAGATATAATTTTGAAATCTAGATCTTCAAGCGATATTATTATTATATGCTAAGTCATTTCCTACAAAATGTTTAAGATTTAAGAATTAAATAGTTTTTAAAAATTAATAGATTAGTATACTCTAGTGACAGGTCAAAAAGTTACTTGAATTTCTACATAAATATGAATGGGAAATCAAAAGCATATAAAGTTTTTTCTGAAATTAATTTGTTTACATTTTAAGTGAATAATAATTACATATATGTAGTGAATATATCATTTATGAATATGTAAAATATGAAAAATAAATATGAATATAGATTAATAATAATGAATATAACAAGGTATGTTTATATGTTTTTACTGCCTTTTAAGTTAACAAAAAGGAATACTAAAGAATAGTTTTGTTGTTTTTTACATTATCTGCCATTAATTCAAATGTTTCTGAGTTTAAATCAAAGCTTCATTAGTTTTTAATTGTTGAATGTTAGTTCATCACGTATTTGTGTATGTGTGTGAGGGGGGAAGTGAGAGAGAGAGTGAGGGGGGCGTAACGAAACAACTTTATAATGCTCTTCATACAACTGTCTTAAAGTCTTTCTTTTTCACACTTACCTTTAAAAATCTCTGCTCCATAACTCAAATTAATGATAAGCTAATCACCAGGAGACATGACATAAAATCAGCACGTTAACCCTGTGGCAAATACTGTATGTGGTGGTTGGAATAAGACTGGCACTATAGACTCATATATATGAAACTTGGTCCCTAACTGGTGGAAGTGTTTAAGAAGGATTTGGGCTTATTGGGGGAGGTACATATCTGGGAGTATGCAGCCATATATATGCTCTGCCATCATGGACCTCTAAAACTATAAGCCCAGTTAAATGCTTTATTTTATAAATTCCTTTGTGTTTTATTACAATAGTAGAAGTACTAGGTACAGTACTGGTAGATTGTTTGGGAAGAACTTATTTCTTTGATGAATTGCCTTGGTCATGATGTTTTATCATAGCAATAGACAAGTTATTAATATGCAATTTCAACAGTTCTTGACTTTAGCTTTGAACACTAAATATATTTATACCTGGAATCAAATATAAGTTAAAATACAGAGTTAAACAAAGCAAAACAAAACAACAACAAAACAAAGTTAGGTAAATGTATATCATTTTCTTCAATACATTCTTTATAGATCAGAAAAAAGTGTCTATTTTCAAAAATCAAACATTACTTAGTACCTACAATTTCTCTCAAAGAATTCAAGTAAATTGAAGAAAATATATGAGTACTTGTTACTTGAATTTATAACATTTAATCTGCCTGAGAGCATTTTAGTATGGATTACCAAAAAATAATCATTAATAGATGCATTTTCATCTCATATAAAGATTTAATTTTGCTACATAGGAAGTTTCCATAATAAAACAATGTTTTGCATTAAAATGTGTAAATTAATCAAAGATTCCAGATATAAGGACTAAAAGTTAATTCTGAATTTAACTGCAAAGTTTATAGTGAGTAAATTATTATTTAAATTATTAAAAGGCCAATGTCAGGGATGTGTTACCTCCCTAGAAGCTCTCAAAATTGTAAAGATTCTTGCCATTTTTCTTGACTGAGCACCAGATCAACTTGATGAAATCTTATTGCAGAAGACTCCCTACACTTTAGTTACATGATAAGGAAAAACCAAGCTGGAAATGAGCTGGAAATTTCTGCCTATTAGTTTTCATAGTTTCAGAAGTTATAATCCAGGCTGCTGGAGGAGAAAAGCCATTAATGTTCTTTCCTCACTGTGAACCCTATGAACTACAAGACCAATCCTCTAGGCACATGTTCTTTATGAAATTGTTTCACTAATACCATGAATGCAACCAACTGCCTACTGATAGGATTGCATGGTCACTTATCAAATAGAATTCATACCCTGGGTACTGTAAACCTGCTTTAAAAGTGGTGGGGAAGTTCAAAGACCCACAAAGTGAACTCAGTACAACTGTGTAGCTATATTGACACAACATCAATCCGACTTGTAAATATTCATGTTTATATCCACAGAAATATCCTGCTATGTCTTAATCAGAGAAGCTTCTCTTTCCAATTTGTAAGTGTAGATACTTGTTGTTATCCAATTATTTGTACACATGACTAAGACTCAATGGCAAAAAAGCACTCAGCCCTAAAGAAGACATGGATAATATCTCCTTTAAGGCTTGGGGAACACTTCAGAAGAAGGGGGAGAAATTATACAGAAGACAGAAGATAAGGAGAAAGGCTGTGTTATACTATCTTCTGGGAAATACAATGTGATTACAGTCAGTAACTCACATTTGAGGATGCTTATACTGAGACTTCACAACAATGTATCCATCAACAACCAGTATTGAAGGGAAAGAGGCTCAGGGAACCTTACCACTCACTCCTGAACTATATGATACTGATTGATAGGTTTAAGAAAAGTGGGGAGTATTGCCTCAAGTTGTGCAAGCACTGATGACCCAACCAGGCTCTAATAGACAGTACCGATCTAACAACCACACAAATGTCCCTGAATAAATTAAGTATGCAACAAACCAAATGTTATAAATCTGTTAACGATATTGGTGGGGAGCAAGGGGGCATGATGAGGATAAAAAAAGAGACAAGTGAATTTAGGCAGAGAAATTAATCAGAATATATTGCATATTAAAATAACAAAGCACAAACTAAATGAATAGTGGTTGAGAAATAAAAGTAGAAAAGCTGACAACATTCTCACACTGAGTTTTTCTGAAAAGGGCATCAAATATTTCTACTGCCTATTGCTGCTTAGGGAGTTCCATGTTATTGCAGCTGCTTTAGAGAAAGCTATGCACCCAGAGTGAGGAAAAATTTTTTACTTCTGGTAGACACAAAGGTATGCAGTATATTCCACAAATGGCAGCAGCTTGATAGGAAATTGTGGACCCTGGTGGAGGCTTTATTTAAAACATCACTAGAATCACAGGAGCTTGGGAATGTTCCCTATCACTCAGCAGTTCACAATGTATTTTTGGACTCCAGGAGAGGAGTCACCCTGAATGAGAGTCAGGTCTATCAGAATATGTGGAGTTCTATGGTTTGCAAGGGCATCAGAGGAAACTTCAGATGAATAGTGGGGCAGGTTAAATCAATCCTGATTTGCTCAACAGGTGCATGGGGAGTCAAGCATCTCCTAGTAGCTGCAATGTTAGCTATGGACCCAGACTGGGGGATGGGACTTAACTTCTCATTAGGCCTACAGCTCTGTGGAGAGTTCCATAACTCATACAGACAGCTTTAGACACAGGCAAGAGGGCTTAATTTACACAGGAAATTACCTGACGCACAGGGGAAGATTCAAAATGCAGCATCTAGCCCTAAACAATAATTCCAAAGAGGGAAACTACAGTTCTAGAATTTAGTTTTTCACAGAACACTGCAGACATCACTGCAAGAAAAAAATAAATGTGAGCTGCTATGTGGGTGCTAGGGATTGAACCTTGGTCCTCTGCAAGAGCAGCCAGTGCTCTTAACCACTGAACCATCTCTCCAGATCTCCTGTGTAAACTGAGGGCAGGGAGAGCAGTAGAGGGGAGGGGGTAGGGGAGGGGGAGGAAAACATAAGGGAACTGGATGGTCAAGTTGGGGGAGGGATGGATTGCAATAGCAATGAAAGAGATATCTTGAGAGAGGGAGCCATTAGGGAGTTAGGGAGAAATCTGGTGCTAGGGAAATTTCCAAGAATCCACATGGACAACCTCAGATTAGACTACGAGCAATGGTTGAGAGGGTGCCTGAACTGGCCTACCCCTACAGACAGTTTGATGACTACCCTAACTGTCATCATAGAGTCTCTAGCCAGTAACGGATGGAAGCAGATGCAGAGATCCACAGCCAAACACCAGACCAAGCTCCAGGAGTCCAGTAGAAGAGACAGAGGACAGATTATATGAGCAAGGCGGGAGTTGTTAAGATCATGATGGGAAAAATCTACAGAGACAACTGAACCAAGTTCCTGGGAACTCACAAAGTCTAGAATGACAGGTATGGAGCCTGCATGGGACTGAACTAGGCCCTCTGCATACAGGAGACAGTTGTGTAGCTTGTTCTGTTTGAGGGGCCCCCGGCAGTGTGATCAGGATCTATTCCTGCTGATTGAGCTGGCTTTGTGTGTGTGTGTGTGTGTGTGTGTGTGTGTGTGTGTGTGTGTATGTGTGTGTGTGTGTGTTTTGATCCAGGATACAAATGCAGCTTATAGCAATTGATAGTACAGATGTCAACCCACCAGAGGAATGATTCTCATATGGTACATGCTTTTGAGCAAGGCTTGCAGACCATTGACTCTGAATATTGTTGCTTTCTTCTATATTTTTTTTGTGCAATTACAGCTATAATATCACCCCATTACCATTCATTTTCATGAAACATGTATATGTAATCTCATGATTGCATCTCAATCTTATGGGCACACATATATCCATAGATGGTCAGGAAGATGACCTCTCTGTAAGCTGTACAATTTTGATATATAGAAAATATAATAGGAGGTGCTTCATAGCCAGATAAATTGTCCCACATGGAACGTAGCCACTAAAAGCCTGCTTTGTTCCTTTTGCTCAGACTGACACAAGAAAATAACAATCTCTCCTAAGCCTAACACAAACCGCACACATTTAGCTCATTTTTACTTCAGAGGAAGTTCAAACTAGATTAAAAGCCTTTGTAACTAGTTCTTTACAGTTATACACACGGTCAAGGTCGCAGATGTCTTAATAAGGTTACTACACAAAGCACCCTAAGAAAAGCTTGCCAATTCTTCACTTTCAAAGTCTTCTGACAATAGATCCATGTTTCAAAGTTTGTCACTGGTCACTGTGATCCCAACCCTGTCTGTTCGGCCTTCCTCCTGTAACCCTGGAACCTTGTGTTGCACTAGTAAATGATTCTGCCCTTACCCTAGGAATGTGCTTTTGACCAATGAGAGGTAACTCTTGTAATTTTTTTCTATTGCTTCAATCCTCCTCTGAAAGAAAAAATATTAGGCTATATGAAAAAGAAGCTAGGAGGAATTAGGATTAGAACAGGAACAGATAATTAGAGCTAAGAAATTATAGACAATTAGGAAAGATAACTAGAACTAAGACAGAATAATAGAGACATGCAGAGAAGAAGAACGATGTGAGCTGATTCATTCCTTTTCCTTCAGATCATCAGGTTTCCCTTGCTTGTTTTAGCATCTTTTCTGGATCCTTAAGAGAGTTTGGGGGCTGGACCCCAAAGGCTCTCATTACATTCCCTATGGTGGGATGCTTTGCTCAGCCTTGATGCAGTGGGGAGGGGCTTGGTCCCGCCTCTACTGAATATATCAGGTTTTGTTGACTCCCCATGGGAGGCCTTACCCTTTTGGAGGAGTGGATAGGGGTGAGTTGGGGAGGAATCATTGGAGGCTGGGAGAGGGGGCAGGAGAAGGGATGGGAGGAGGAACTATGGTTCGTATGTGAAATGAAAAAGTTTTAAATAAATAAAAAAGAAAAACAAACATAACTAGAATTAAAAAAAATAATAACAAGAAGAAAGTAAAACTTCAAGCAACTAACTCCATACATGGATGTCTGTAGTGGGTAGCTGTTCCAGCTTTGACCTGGAAGTACTACCCTCATTGAGGCTTCGGTAACTGTCCCACCTAGAAGGCGAAGCTAAGAGAGGAGCCCTGAAGACCTTAGATCCGGATGTGCCAGTTCTCTTGAGTCCTGGACAGTGGATGCTGGAGGTAGACCAAGCAGAGTTCTCCAGAGAACACCGCTGGACTGTGCTTCACCTTTCCCAGACCCTGTAACCTACTCCACAAAATAAACCTCCCTTTTAACTATGTGGAGTGGCCTTAATATTTCAACCAATAAATGTCTCAGTAAGAAAAGGAAACAACATGAAAAATGAAGATAACATTCACGATATTAGCCCTATAATTATGGCATCTAATGAAGGGATTTGGAAGAACTCCTGACAAATCATTCAAAAGAATGATTAAATATATCTTTGAAGAATTAGAAAAGATATGAATATATTCCAAGATAATGAAGTAAAGAGATTAATAAGAAATTTAATCCACAATATGAAGATGAGAGAGAATTGAAGAAGAAAACTTAAGCAGATCCTCAAAAAGCAGTGTCTTGGTCAGCCATCGTCAGAGAATCTTTATCCTGTAGCAGATTGGAATAAATATAAGGACCCACATCCAGACATTATGCAGAGTATAAAAGACCTTAGGACAAGTCTTAGTTAGGGTTTCTATTGCTGAGACAAAACACCATGACCAAAAAGCAAGTTGAGGAGGAGAGAGTTTATTTGGCTTATACTTCTCTGTCACTGTTCATCATTGAAGGAAGTAAGGAAAGGATCTCAAACAGGGCAGGAACCTAGAAGCAGGGGCTGATGCATTAGCTATGGAAGGATACTCATGGCAGGCCTCTAACAATAATGAGCTGGGTCCTCCCAGATCAACTACTAATTAAGAAAATGTCATATGGTCTTACCTGCTCCCCATCTTACTCAGGCATTTTCTTAATCAAGGATCCCTCCTTTCAGATAATTTTAGTATGTGTCAAGTTGACATAAAACTATGTGTCACAGGACACTTAGTCCTAAATGGGTGTTTCCACCAAACTCCTCCCCTAAGAGCTCAGAGAACCCTGCAGAAGTGGAGGAGGGAAGAGTATCAGAGACAGAGTAGATGGAGAACACCGATATTGCAGGGCCCTCTAAGTCAGTGTGAGACAAGGTTGTATGAGATCACAGAGACTGAAGAGGCATGCATAGGGAAGGAATGGCTCTCTCACAGGCCCAAACATGGCAAAGGTAACACTGGCAGGCTTTGCCCTCTTCCCTCCTCTCTCTTGCTAAACCTTTAGATTACATTCCGAATGATAGCCCCCAACATGTATTCCCTTATTTGATCACTAACTCATTCTGGAGACTAAACACCAAAGTCCAGCAATCAAAATTCATTATTTGATTACACCTGCTAACATGTCCAATCAGAACTTACCAACTCATTCTAAAACATACTCCCCCAGTCCCTCTCCCCTAAAAATTCAATTCTGAGATACACCCACTGCTGTGTTTTTCAGATCCATAGTAGGCAATACCCCTCAAAACCCGGCTTAGCACTTAGGTTAATAAATCTCCTTTGAGCTGAGAACTTGGTGTCTAGGTGTATTTTGTGCATATTTTACAAGGCTCCTTACAGGGTCTGCATGGTTCTGCACCAGATCATCTGTGAATATACATGGCTACTGGTTTACTGTTTTTATGCGATTCCTGAGTGTGCAAATGAGGGGGCTTCTGATACTTGTGACGTTCTTGAGCTCCTTTCCTTCTCTAGGATTGTCTTTTTCAACTTCAGTGTAATAGTTTTTGTTTTATCATACTATATTTTATTTTGTTATTTTTTTAAATGAATAAATGAAGGAAGTAGGGAGGAAGGAAGGAAAATGGAGCCACCATGGCAAAGGTTAATGAGTGAATGGTTATTTAGACCTGCTGGGAGAGAGAAAATAAGTTTCTCCAATAGAATGACACTGGGTATATCAAGCACTCCAGGATATGATTTAATTTTAGCAGTAGTTGAATAACATGTAATGAACTCCACAGTTTTTTTTCTTTTGTTTTTGTGTGTGTTTGCATGCATGTGTGTGCTATTATTTGGTTACAGTTTGTTGGTGGGTTTTTTTTTTGTGTGTGTGTTTTATTTATTTTTTGTTGGTGCTTTATTTTCTTTACAGGGGGTTATTGTATTAGATATTTTTTCTGTTACTTTTTGGAAAAGAACTTAAAGTTGGGAAGAGAAGGGGAGAGGATCTAGAAAAACATGGAGGAGGGGAAACATGATCAAAATATGTTTAAATTTAAAAATTGTTTTAAATAATAATTATTTATTATATATTATATATTTATATACTAAAAAGAAAAGCTAAGCTGAAATGATATTAGACACCAAGACCTTAATAACCAAACAATCTCTGTGGAAAGTCTCAGCATTAGAATGGACCATATAGGAAACAGAGCAGCAGGAATGGAAGTACAAGGCAGTGGAACAGCATCACTCAATAGAGGTCGGCAATAATTTTAAGAAGGAAAGAAAAAAAGAGTGTGGTGATATTGTGTGCCCCAAAAAATTGTGCACCCTAATAAACTTATCTGGGGTCAGAGAACAGAACAGCCACTAGATATAGAGGCCAGAAAATGGTGGCACACACACCTTTAATCCTAGCATTCTGAAGGTAGAGATACATCTGGATCATTGTGAGTTCAAGGCCACACTGGAAACAGCTAGGTGTGGTAACAAGAGCTTTTAATCCCAGGAAGTGATGGTAGGAAGCAGAAAGGTATTTAAGGCATGAGGACGAGGAACTAGAGCTGGTTAAGCTTTCAGGCTTTTGAGAAGCAATTCAGCTGAGACCCATTCAGATGAGGACACAGAAGCTTCCAGTCTGAAGAAACAGGATCAGCTGAGGAACTGGCAAGGTGAGGAAGCTGTGGCTTGTTCTGCTTCTCTGATCTTCCAGCGTTTACCCCAATACCTGGCTCTGGGTTTGTTTTTATTAATAAGAACTTTTAAGATTCGTGCTATACAAGAGAGTTCTGGGACACCATATAAAACCTAACCTTTCAGTTATGTTAATCAAGTGACAACTAGATAATGAAAATGCGGTACATATATACAACTAAATTTTATTCAGTTACAAAGAAAAATGATAGTATGAAAGTTTAATGTGAACAGATGCACCTGGAAATCATCACTGAATGACTTAACCCAGACTTAAAAGGACAAACATTGCATCTTTCCCTCCCTCATGTGCATCTTAGCTTTGAATCTTTAGATTTGCATGCTTAATTTTGGAGTATCTGTAGCATCCAGGAATCTAATAAGGGACTATTTTTTGGAAGGGGAAGAAAAACCTTAAGGGAATAGTACAGGTGATACAGGAAAATAACAGAGAGGGATATTTGAATGTGGAGGGGGATGTATGGTATGGCAGAGGAGGGGGTTAGGTAAAGCAGAACTAACACCAAGTATGTCTGAAAAAGTCTGTGTGTGTGTGTGTGTGTGTGTGTGTGTGTGTGTGTGTGTGTGTGTAGAGTACATTTGCTTTTAGTTACCCTACACTGTGTCCTTATTCCTGATTCATTAGGTTACTGAATAAATGCCAGTGCCAGGTGTTGTATAACTTCCTTTGACCCCTCTGAATTTTAGCAATGCCCACAATAGTAAGATGTGCCCACAAGTACAGTCACAGCATGAAATCTATGGGATTTCTTTCTACAACTTTTCTAAAACCTGCTTCGCAGGAGGAAACATTTGCCTAGTATTTAACTGGTCAAGAACAGACTGTCAGGGAGCTCCCTGTCTCCAGAGGTGAAACTTCTATTTTTTTTTCCTAAATAGACATAATATTAGTCAGAATTCTCTATATTCTTGTAGTTGACTGAGGTCCAACTACTCCAACAGTGCATATCTTCCAGTGAGAAGTACAAAAATCCAATAGAAGCTTTTCAAATAAAAGACAGAGAATGCCACAGCAATAGGTTACACAAACATGCCAATGAGAGTGAGGCAAGCAGGCAAAATGCAAGAGCTTCCTTCTTCTGTGATCTTACAAGTGGGCTGCTACCAGGTGTGCCCCGGATTTACAGTGGGTCTTCATAACTCGTGAGCCAACCAAGAAAATCCTTCACAAGCATGCTCAGTTGCTTGGGTTTTGAGACCAGATGTAGTCAAGCTGACAACCAACATCAGCAATCACAATATCTATCAGATTGCCCTGTAAATTTGTACCTCTCTGTCTTTCTATTAAGATGTTTTCTCAGACCTCCTTAGAGATGTTTGGTGGTTAACATAGAAACCCCAAACAGATAAAAGTACAGAGAATGAATCATTATTGGTGGGTTTAACCGCAAATGAAACATCTATATTATACTTTCTCCCCAAGAGAAAGCAAAGGATTATAAGAACCAGTAGTTTGAAAATATAGAAGCTAAATAGTATGTTGGGATATGACGGCCCTACTGAAGTCATGAACTTGCAAACGCTGTGGTTCCCTTCAGAAGACCTCACAAAATGAACCCACTCGTAATTCTAACATAAAATAGGAAAATTTGCGTGATCCTTGAATTATCACTGAAATATAAGAAAGAGTTGTTGGATTCTGGGGAAGGGAGAGTCAAGTTTTTAAGAGTATGTCTCCTGGTAAGTTTATTGTGTTCCAGTGGATGACATCACACCCAGAAGTACACAGAAGATAAATTACAGTCAATTGTTACAAAAAATGGAAATGAAATTGTCAGTGAGCATAGATATGGAAGGATATAAGGGAGGAATTTAACGTGAATATTTTGCAAACACATCACATAATATTTTCAGATAATTAATAAAAATATTTTTAAAGGAGTAGTAAAATTGATTCTATTAAAATAGACTTCAAAGTTTGTACTTATTCACAGATATTAAGGTAATTAAAACTAAAAGAATTAATTTATAGTTGATAATGGGAAATACAAAATTTCTGCTTTAAGCCCCGCAAAAGATATTAACCAAAAGTTATCAAGTAGAAAGGGGATCTATTATAAGTTTAAACTTACAAAGTTAGAGAATGTAAACCAGACATTTTTACTTTTTCACTTTTTCTTAATACTCACAGATTCCTGTTCAACATGCAAAATGCTTTCAATGTTCAGTTTAATTTCTTATAAAACAATTACTCTACATATAAAGAACAATAGCTCAGATTTATTCAACTATTGTTTAAGACAATTTTTTAGATATTTAGCTATTCAAAATTACATTTTATTGTGTTATCATTTATAATATTTTAAGAGCATTTTCAGTCATTTAAAAAAGAATGTATTTAAGAACCATTATCTAGTCTTATGTTTTCTATCTTACTTACAAAGAAACATATTTTAGCAACACAATCATATTTATGTGATAGCTACAAAACAGCCTCCTCCTATTTATTAAACACAAATCTTTATTCTTTATCATCTGCTCTGATCCCAGGTCATCCATGTGCTCCTGAGCTGGCTTGATTTTCTTAACAGATCTTCTGTTCTTGAAGATTGAGTATGAAAATAACTTTGTCCAAACAAACTGAAAAAAAAAGGAAACAGAATTCCAACTCTAGCTATTATCTACATGATTTTGTCTTATGTAATCACTCTGGTTTCTGCTTTCAACCTTCAAAGTGTCTTGCTGTGATTTAGTAACAATCATGTCTCAATTCTTTCTCTCTGACACGGCCCTTTCAAATTTATGTCCCCATCTCCTGTATCAATCTCAGCTCTAAGAGCTGTAGTTTGAAAACCAGCTAATGTCTCTATCCTTTAGGACATTGCAGCTATGTAAAACCCAAATGACAAACAAAGGACTTGTCTAATTTCTAAAGTTAGTCAGCAGGACACATTTCATAATAGCAGTACAATTTAACCACTTTTTTAGTTATTATTAATTGCTCTATCCGTTCTATATATGTGACATATGTATTCTATATGATGCCTTATACCTGTTAAATAGAACTCAATGACGACTAAAGTGAAGAAGTTACCATTTTACTACTCAGAAATGAACATATCACCAGACTAAATTCTTAAAGTGTCAGAAATGCCCGTTGACAACACTGAAGAATTCTTATCCCCAAAGGATATGTTATGAAGTGCATGCATGTAACAACATTGTACTTGAAGATTAACAGCATTATCTCAGTTACAAATAACGAAGGAGAAGAAATATCAATGTATGGGGCATTACTGACAATTACTTGTTTTTTTCCTTTTCATTGACAGAATATTGAACATATGAGTAGCATCTTTAAATTTGTAACTTATAAAATATATATACCAACTATATATATATATATATATAAAATCTTAAAAAATAACAAAACATTAAACTTGATTTACTTTTCACTGTTGTTGCTGAAAGTTATCTCTTTCTTTCTTTATAGTCAGCAAGTTTCTAAATAGGCTCTAACAAATTTTATTTAGTGTGAAGTTAAAAATTATAATTGGTTGTCCTGAAATAATATTTTTAAACCATGAAAAGGCTTTGTTTTTGATTTTTTAAATCTAAAATAGTCTCTAAATTCAGAAGCATCATTGATGATTAAAATATTCTCAAAAGGTCTACAATCCACATTATGTTATTCATATTTATAGAAGAAAATGTGTGGACCAGAACACCAGTTTGTTATTTAAGGTCATGCCTTAAAGAAGATCATGGAAAATCATGAAGAATCTTGAAGGTGGCACAAAAATGTCTGTAATTGTAAATGATGGGCTTTATCTTTAATCATTATGCAAACATAAAAGTTGATAGAAACTCAAAACAGCTTATTAAAACATTTGTGAGTTCATAGGGCAGGTCAGTTCAGGATTGGCTGATACATAATGACTTTACCAGGAGGTTCTCTTCCTTGGAAAATGTGCAAATTAGATCAAGTGTCAAGGAAGGCTAATTTTTGCAAGCACTTTTTTTTAGAAATAAAAAAAAATAGCAATAACCTTGTAGTCAACCATACCTACTGAGTCTAAAAACTGCTGACGTAAAATATTATGCTTTGAGGTGTTAAAAATTGTTCCAATACTGTTAAAACAACAATTGGATATATTGCTCTTAGATGAGGAAAATAAAAAAAGAATCCAGACCCTTTGTAATGACAATAATGGAAGTGAAACAAGAAAATAAAATAAAATATTCAAGTCATTCTTGACTTATTATTTTAGACTTCATTGACATTTGTTTTGAGTCAACTTGGCTCCTTAGCTTTTTCTCACATCAAGTACTTTTTCAAGGATCTAGCCATTGTCATCAACATACAGACACAGCATCATCACATCAAACAACTGGTAAGAAGTTCTCTTCTCTGTCATTGGATCTAGGCAAGTGTCAATTTGCTTTATATTTCACTGAAAGCCTAACTGAGCCCCTAAATGTCTCTCTGCTGACAACAATGTCCTTTACTTACACAGAGGCCAGCAGCACTGTGTAGAGGTTAGATATGGACAAGATATTCTCAACTGTCTTTAAGGAAGCATGTGTCCTACATGTTCTAATACCAACGGTCTGGAAAGTTAGCATGTTAATTAATAGACATAAAATGTAAGGCCTCCTGAGTGTTCAAAATAGTTTTCTGCATGTTTTTATCAATATTTTAAAACACAAATTAGTAATTCTGAGTGCTTTCAAAATTTCTAAATCTAAACCGTCTTTCAATTTTGACTAAACAAAATAGTAAGTTAAAATGTGAACCATTTTACATTTGTAACTCTATTATATATTGAATATTCTGTGCCAGGATGTATCTAACTAAACCTTCTAGAACAATGACTCAAGTTGGCTCAATTAAAGAAAAAATAAAAATAAAACCGTGGAAATGGAGAGCTACATTAGCCCAAATGCTAAAATAATGGTGTATGACCAATGTTGTTGCAGTGAATACAAATGAAATCATGATTTGCCATTTACTTAATTTGTAATATTAAATGTTTGATAGGGATTTCAGGAGTGTTTTTCAAATGGTTCATTAAAACAATTTTTACAACCATAAGTTAGAATTACTATTAAAAGACTATTATGAATCAGACATCTATTGGGTAAGAACTGAAAGTGAAAATTGCAGAGAAAGAACAGAAAATAAGGTAAAAAAGAAAGCTCATGTGTATATAATCTCCTATAAATGTCATTGAATTAGAGGTCAACATGTTTGATAAAACTTGTATAATAAGCACTCTTTCAATATACAAATGTATTTAAACTGAAAACAAAATTTTCATGCTTTCAAGACTTCAGGATAATTTTATGTAACTGACACATTTTAAGTAAAAATATTTGATATTATTTGTAATATAATGCAGTTATATATCTATAAAATGTGTACATACTTAATAGGCATTTACTATTTACTTCCAGAATTTTCTGTTTTTTGTGCTCTGACAAGTTAATGACATACATATTTACAATATTTTTTTAAAACTTTCTTAACACTGTAGCCATAAGAATCATGCCTCAAGCAAAGAGTTTTATTCTTGACCCATAATTGCCTTATATTTGAAATTTATCAGGAATCTTTTATAATGTAAAATCCATTCTAAATTGAACAGTTCTAGTTTACAGACAACTCATCATAATGAAGGTCTAAGGGTATACTTTTTTTTATCTGCTGAATTTGGCTTGTGTTTTGCAAAGCAGCTTATATAAGCTAAAATAAAATTCTTCTGTCATCTGCTAGAATAACAAGCATGTTTTCACACGTTGAATGTTTTAATCCTATTTGTCAGGTTGTTAGCTTGTGTTTCCAAATCTCTGATTTAAACTGGCCCACGAATCTCTGGCTAACTAAAGTCTAGAAAAAGGAAATGAGTTCCTGTCACCAGGCTGTTAAAAGGTCAACAAGAATGACAGACTCGCCATCTCAATTGCAGATTTCCAACTAAAAGCCAAATGATGTCAAGATTAAGTCAAAGCTGAGACCTCATGATAATAAACAGATTGTCAAGAAGGCAAAGGAGAACACAGCTTGGAATAGGAAGCAAGCCTATGAATCTGGCCATATGGAAATTGGAGGAGAGGGAAAGAGAAAAGGAGAGAGGTGGGGGAGGGAGGAAGGGAGACAGAGAGAGAGAAAGCAACAGAGAGACAGAGGCACAGAGATGATAGATAGAATATAGATGATGATGATGATGGTGATGGTGATGATGATGATGATGATGAAGATAGATGGGTAGATAGTTAAATAGATAGATAGATAGATGATAGATAGGTTAGATAGATAGATAGATAGATAGATAGATAGATAGATAGATAGATAGATAGATAGATAGATAGACAGATAGATGATAGATAGAGACAGAGACAGAATGTTGTGGGCCTTGAAGAACTCAGCCTTGACAAGCTCATACTAAATTGTGGGTGTTAGCTCATCTGTATGTAGTGGGGTAAAGGATAGAGATAGGGAAAGAGAAAAAATAGATGTTGGAAACAATGAGATATTTAATATGTCTATTTTTCAAGCTTTCTTGATAATTTTGGTTTCTATACTGGGTATGTGAGCAGCAGAAGCAGTAAGATCAAGCAGAAACAGTTGATAGAAATAGCAGTGCTGCATTGTTTAATCAACAAATAGAAAATGTCACTGATGGTGCTGAGTAAGAAGTCTATCAATATGTCATCTTTGATCAAAAATATGGATTGGATGCCTTAGTTAGGGTTACTATTGCTGTGATAAAACACCATGACCATAGCAATGTGGAGAGGAAAGGGTTTATTTCCCTCACTGTTCCATATAACATTTCATCATCTAAGGCAGTGAGGGCAGGAACTCAAGCAGGGCAGGGACCCAGAGGCAAGAGCTGATGCAGAGGCCATGGAAGAAGACTGCTTATTGGCTTGCTTCTCACTGCTTTCTCTGTCTGTTTCCTAGAACCCTAAACTACTAGCCTGGGGTGGCCCCTCCAACAATGGGCTGTGGCATCCCAGTTCAATCACTAATTAAGAGAATATCCTATGTGCTTGCCTACAGCCTGATCTTATGGATCAGTTGAGACTCCCTTTCCCTGATGATTCTAGCTTGTTTCAACTTGCTGTAAAACATGCCAGCACAGACAGTAAGATAACTAGAACTGACATATAACACCATAAAGAACGTTTAAAAAGGAAATGAATATAAAAAAACACTGCAAACAATTTTTATAAATTTGCAGGACTGTTAAAGGTATCCTAAAATAACTATTGTGTACAAGTATATAAATATTATATATATATATATATATGTGTGTGTGTGTGTGTGTGTGTGTGTGTGTACTATACACATACACATTTGGAACATATAGAATGGATACATATGAGCATAAGTATTTTCACCTATATACATGCAAAACTATGTATATATATATATATACATACACATTGTGCACATATATTATATACACAAATATTTTAAAATAGATATGTGTGTGTTGTCTATTATCTCCCAACCTCTTTTCCAGGCAATTGAAATAAATTAGAGAAGAGAAAAATAGAAAATTCTACTTTTTTTTTTTTGAGGTTCTTAATAAAATATTTTTTTTTTTAATTTTTATTTTGCAATACAATTCAGTTCTACATATCAGCCACAGATTCCCTTGTTCTCTCCCCTCCCCTCCCTCACCTTCCCCCCAGCCCGCCCCCCATTCCAATCTCCTCCAGGGCAAAGCCTTCCCCACAGACTGAGGTCAACCTGGTGGACTCAGTCCAGGTAGGTCCAGTCCCCTCCTCCCAGGCCGAGCCAAGGGACCCTGCATAGGCCCCAGGTTTCAAACAGCCGACTCATGCAGTGAGCACAGGACCCGGTGCCACTGCCTGGATGCCTCCCAAACAGATCAGGCCAATCAACTGTCTCACCCACTCAGAGGGCCTGATCCAGTTGGTGACCCCTCAGCCATTGGTTCATATTTCATGTGTTTCCGTTTGTTTGGCTATTTGTCTCTGTGCTTTATCCGACCTTGGTCTCAACAATTCTCGCTCATGTTCATATCAGCGTTGTTTGTAATAGCCAGAACATGGAAACAACCTAGATGCCCTTCAACTGAAGAATGGATAAACAAAATGTGGTACATATACACAATGGAATATTACTCAGCAGAGAAAAACAATGACATCATGAGGTTTGCAGACAAATGGATGGATCTAGAAAAAATCATCCTGAGTGAGGTATCCCAGACTCAGAAAGACAAACATGGTATGTACTCACTCATAACAGGATACTAGATGTGGAACAAAGATGACTGGACTGCTACTCACATCACCAGGCAGGCTACCTGGAAAACAGGACCCCAAGAAAGACACAGGGATCGCCCAATGACAGAGAAATGGAATGAGATCTACATGAACAGCCTGGACATGAGTGGGGGTAGTGAAGGGCGAGGGTCGAGGGAAAGAGAGCTTGGGTGAGTGGGAGATCCCAGCTGGATCAACAACAGAGAGGGAGAACAAGGAATAGGAGACCATGGTAAATGAAGACCACATGAGAATAGGAAGAAACAAAGTGCTAGAGAGGCCCACAGAAATCCACAAAGATACCCCCACAACAGACTGCTGGCAATGGTCGAGAGACAGTCCGAACTGACCTACTCTGGTGATGGGATGGCCAAACACCCTAATTGTAGTGCTAGAAACCTCATCCAACTACTGAGGGATCTGGATGCAGAGATCCATGACTAGGCCCCAGGTGGATCTCTGGGAGTCCAATTAGCGAAAATTCTACTTTTAACTGTAGAATTTCCATTATCATTGTAAGCTGGAAAATGATTAAGACTATTTTAGCTCATAGTTACTCAAGTAGAAATTTGCATTTCATGCATATGTGTGTGAATGCTTTCAAGTACATGTACATATTGTTATTTGTTGAGAGATATTTAAAATAGTGCTTCTGAGATCAGATGAATTAAGAGAACACTCTTGTAATGATGTATAAGATAGTATCATGAGGATCTTGATGAAAAACTTCAAAAGTCATGACATCATGAACTATATATTATGAAAAATATGAGGAAAGTAGGAATAAATGATAATCAATCTTTTTGTTAAACAGTTTATTATACATTGTTTTCGTTTTCCTTTTAAAAAAAAATTTTAACATGCATCTAGAGTATTTATGATATATCAACCCCTCTCTCCTCCAACTCCTACCATGTCTATAGGTTCCCTCTCAAGTTCTTTCCATTCTTGCATATATATAAACACACACAATGTCCACTCAATGTTGCTGGTATGTACATGAATAACTTAGGACTGATACCTTGGGATAGGCTTTCAGGTGGCATATATCTGGAGAAACTGAGCCTTTGTCCCTCAGTAGTCATTGACTGCATATAGCCCTTGACCTATGGGTAGGGCCTTATGAGACTTTTCCATGCACATGAAACTCTGTGATTTCATTCCTCAGGTTTTTATAGACAACTATATCTTTGTGATTTCATGAGTGCAACTTTCCATTCACGTCTAGAACATACTATCATGCAGAAGGCATCTGGGTCCTCTGGCTCTCATGATCTTTCTGACCCTCTTCAAGGGTGTTGTAAGTCTTAGCTGTAGAGGGTACATTGTGCATGTCCCAGTTGGGTTGGGTACCCTACAGTCACTTACTCAGTTATGGAACTCTCAGGTACCCTCCGTTTGCTGCAAAAAGATGCATCTTAGCCGGGCAGTGATGGCACACGCCTTTAATCCCAACACTCAGGAGGCAGAGGCAGGCGGATCTCTGTGTGTTCGAGGCCAGCCTGGTCTACAGAGCGAGATCCAGGAAAAGCGCAAAGCTACACAGAGAAACCCTGTCTCGAAAAAAAAAAAAAAAAAAAGATGCATCTTTGATGAATAGTAAAAGCTAGACTTGTCATTGGGAATAAGGATACACTTTTAGAATACAGTTAAAATTATTTTGTTTTTGAAAAATAGATGCAGTAGTTTGTGGTAATATTTTGTTTGTGCTTTAACAGAACCTCAAAAATGATTAAGACTAATTTAGCTCATAGTTACTCAAGTGGAAATTTGTATTTCATGCATATGTGTGTGAATGCCTGGAGATCAGAGGGCAGAGCTAGCCACTAGAGGCCAGGCAATGATGGCACACACCTTCAATCCCAGCACTTCAATCCCAACCTAATGCCTTTGATTTCAGTACTTGGGAGGCACATGCCTTTAATCCCAGCACTTGTGAGGAAAAAATAGGAAGTGATGTGGCTGGGCAGAGAGAGAAAGTGATAAGGCAGGGTGAAGACTGGAGCTAGGCCCTTTCAGTTTGAGGACTCCTAGAGGTAGGAAATCTTTCTAGTGGCTGGCTCCTCTGCTTCTCTTATCTTTTAGCTTTCACCTTGATATCTGACTCCAGATTTTTAATTATAAAGACCAATTAGAATTCATGATACAGTAGTTTCCCCTCTAAGGTAAATATTACGAAAATGTCCCACTAATTACTTCTGAATCACTTGATTAAAAAAATGATCAATATTGAAAAAAAATCATTGTTCATTCTTTTTTCAATAGAAATTTAAAAGTTTCAAACTCAAGTAGATTTCATTAGCTTGCTATATACTATCCCTAACAATAGAGTACATAGACTATGAAGCTCACAATTATGCACATGAGGAAAACAGAGGTTCCTTTATAAAACATTTAACTACATGGTATCTTCTTTACGGATTGAAAGATTTTATTTTAAAGATGATTTTCTCACCAATTGGACTCCCAGAGCTCCAGCTGGGGCTCGGCCATGGATCTCTACATCCGCTTCCATCAGACACTGCATGAGAGTTCTATCATGACAGGCAGAGAGAGGAGGGATTGTATGAGCAAGAGATATTGAGACCATGATTGGAGAAAGCACAGGGACAAATAGCCAACCTAGTGGAAACACATGAACTGTGAACCAATGGCTGAGGAGTTGATTAACTTGAACTGTTTGGGAGGTCCCCAGGCAGTGGAGCCAAGTGGACCTGTCCTTGGTGCATGGGCTGGCTTTTTAGAGGCTGGGGCCTATGTTGGGACACTTTGCTTAGCGTTGGTGTAGGAAACAGGGTACTGGACCTGTCTTGGATGAGTCTACCAGGCTGGGCTGACTCCCCAAAGGAGACCTTGCCTTGGAGTAGGTGGGAATGGATGGGGGGGTTGGGGGGTGGGAGGAGGGAGAATGGGGGAATCGCTGACTGATATGTGAAATTAAATAAATAAGTAAAATAAAAAAAGAGCATTTAAAAAATTTTAAACTTAGCTCTTTAAAAAAAATATTCTTTCTTTTATTGAAAATAGATTTTTTTGATACAATATATCTCAATTATGGTTCTCCCTCCCTCTACTACTACCAATTTCCCCCTCCCTACCCTCCCATCCTTATACACCCCTTTTCTTTCTCTCATTAAAAAACAAACAGGCTTCTAAGGAATAATAATAACATATAAAGAGATAAAACAACAACAATAACACATTAGAATAGGAGAAAACAAACAGAAGGAAAGGACCCAAAAAGGACATAAAAAAGTGATGTAGACACAGACCCTCTCATTCTCACATTCAGGAATCCTGTAAAACCAAAAAAGCAGAGGCAAAGGATCCGCAGGGTAGAATTAGGTGATTATTAAAAACTGATTAAGTATTAAATAAATAAAATTAAAATTAAATTAAATTTAAAAAGAAGAGAGAGAAAATAAAAGAAAAAAATCAAAACCTTGACATGACATTATGAGACAAGGTATACCTCCAAAGATGCTGTTGAGTATGTATGTGAGTATGTGTGAGTTGTGTTATGTATGTGGGTATACACATTTCATGCATGTGTGCAGGTAAGATAACAACTTGGAGGAATTTATTCTCTCCTTCCCATATGGGCCCTAGCGATGGAAATCAGGTTATTAGTAGCCTTTCTGGCAAGAACTTTTTCTTTTCTAGCCATCTCATGATGCCCATTGTATTTATTTTTAACATAAGTTTACCTTGTTTCAGGCACACCACTCCTCCCAAACTGCCTTTGGGAGCAGTCAGCCTGTTTTGAGATACTGTTGAAGTCTGTATCCATGCCTGATCCATTCCTGCATCATCCTAACTAAGATTATTTCTCCAGGTAGTGCCTTTCCTCTAATTTCACATCCTAGATCCAATATCTAATGAGCTTGAAATAAATTATACTGAACAACAAAAATGCAAGATTCCTAGTTATTTAAATGATTACCACCTTGCATTCTATAACAATCACTTAATTTCTGTTTTCTACATGATATGCAGGCAAAAACTTTGAGTATAATTCCAAGGAATCTTGGCCAGTAGCTTGGCCTTCAGCATTAGTATAATTTCTCTAATTTTCTCATACACAGAATGTATTATTCATAGAACAAGACCAAGATATAATAAAGTAAATGACATAACAAAGCATATTTAATGACTTTACTAACTTGGGTTAAATATTATGAGTTAATCATGGCTTAGTAGATAAACACAGGACACATTCTCATCTTCCTCATGACAGTTATAATCCATAGCTGCAATACTATAAACTTTCCATTTTAACAAAACGTTAATTTCAAGGCTTTAATGAGATGCAGAGAGAAAAAAGGAGTTCAACAATTATGCTTCTCCTTTCAACTGAGCAATCCTTGCAACCAGTAGTTGGCTTAAAACAACGCTGATTACTTTTGACATGTCAGAACCAGTTATTTTATGATTTTTTACTTTCAATGCTTGTAATAATAACATAGCAAGAAATTCCCATTGTTATACTGTCAACACTCAATTGTAAGATGTAATGTCAGAGAACATATGGATGTATTTTTACAGTGCTCAGGTATACAACACAAAACGATTAAGTAATGAGAACATCAAACACATGTAATAAAACAACACTACAATCAGATCGTTTGCAAAACTCAGTCTCTCATGGAAGAAGAAAGAAACAAAACTTGCAGGTGAGCTCTTGCAGGATTACGTCCTTAACAAAAGCCTTACTAAATAATAGCTCCCGGAAAACTTTTGATTTTACATTTTTTTTTCCTTCACACTGTGTGACTCTGTACTCTATTTCACAGAACAATGCTCCACTGAAGGCTGTCACTCCTACAAATGGTGTGGCAGCAGCCAAAGATTTTCAAAGGAAGCTGAATAATATATACATATCTTATTTTAATGTGCTCCAAACACATGGACCTTGTAGTATTAGTAGTGAGTGAAGAATGTGACCATAAGGTGCAAGCACAGCTCGTGCTGTGGAGCCTGACAGCACGACAGCACACGCTTCATTAGATATTCTCCTGAGAGCAGCTGGCCAATGGCTCATGAAAATGAATCAGAAATATTGTCTTTTTCATTTTTTCTATTTCTGCATACACAGGCCATTATGTTAGTGCCTCAATGCTGTGCTTTTTACCTTGCTAATTTTTGTTTCTGAAATCGAGTGCCCTAACTCAAGAGTGTGCTACAGAAAACACTCATTTGAAGTCCTCAAAGTGTATTTCTGTAAAAATGGACATTAGGAAATTTGGTCTTCAAATGGGAAAGCACCTTCCTTCCTTCCTTCCTTCCTTCCTACCTTCCTTCCTTCCTTCCTTCCTTCCTTCTTTTCCTTCCTTCCTTCCTTCCTTTCTTTTTGAAGTTAGCAAATAACTTTACAGAAACAAAATGAACATATAGGTTAAGTGTCTCTTTACAAACTCAAGTGAGTGTCTAAATCAGAAACAATCTTTATTTTCATTTTGTTATAGCTATATTGCAATCTCTTCCAAGAATGTACAAGAAGATAGGTCAAAATTAAAATCAATACATTGTTGTGATTAAGTATCATTTATACCATGATACCAATGCTGATAATGCGGAGAGTTTGGATGCACTCATTTCTTCATAACCATTCTTTATTGAAGAAACGTTCGTTTCAAATCTTACTATGTAAATAAAATGTAGCTCTGCTACAGTGGTAAAAATTCAACCTCTTTATGTCAAACTATCCAATATTTTCATCAAGTCAGCAATAGCATTTAGTCAGACTTACATTTTCACGGCAAATTTAGACTATTAGCACTAATGATTCTTTTTAATTTTGTAGTGATTCGATATTAAAGCGCTCTGGCAATAGTGTCAACAAATGGAATTAGTTATGTTTATTTTGTTTTAAGTGTAAATCCTGTCTATTATTGGAGGATACATTTTAAGCCACATTGGGACAGCATAACAAATGTATATGCTCAATCAATATGATGTATAGCAAATAATGAAAAAAGTTTACATTGAAAACAAAATGAACAAACAAAATAAACTGCAAAGTGATTAAGTGAGCAGTTGACCTTTAGTCTCTGTTTACTTGTTTATCTCTAAGTTTACTCATTTCTAAAACCATTAACATAAATGACGAACTTACAATTTGTTTTCAGAGTAAAGAATATTAAAAAGCTTTCTTACTGTCTCAAGCATAAAAAAAGCAAGACATTTTAAAATAGGATGAAAAATGGAGCAGAGAAGAAGGGGACTATTAGGTAATACTCTAAAGCATTGGTTAATCCTACACACAGTGCAAAGCAAACATGGAATGCTTAGCTCCTAACCAGCAGACCCTCTATGTACCATTCTGTAAGCTAATCATTTTCTTAAAGTTAGGCATTAATTTCACATGAATAGACATAATTTAAATTTCATTTTTGTCAGTATTAACCTTTTTGCCTGGAGGTATTTCTGAGGCTAATTATAAAGAACAGATTTGAGACGTTAAAAATGCACTGAAATTTGCCAGATTCTAAAAGGTAATAGTAACCACATAAAATCTGTTAGCAACTGCTATCAAACTTTCCTCCAATTGCTTTGATCCTTCCTCATTTTGTGTAAGCATAATATAATTATATGCCCCGTCCTCGAGCCCTCTACTGAAAATACTTTGTGAAGGTTAACATTCACTCTCAGTGCTCCAAATCTGAAAGACCTAAGTGTTTCTATATTTCAAGTTACTTCTCCACATTGTAAACTGGAGCTATTTACACTTTCTTCTTAAAATATATATTTCTTCTTTTCTAAGCAATTCTCATCTTAAAGTTTCATTCATAAATCACAGAATATTTATTCTTGAGCATATATATTGTCTGCTGAATACTAGTAGCAAGAATTACAGAATTCAATTTTAGACTCTAGTAATTAACTCTATTAACCATGGGAGAAATTTTTGTAGCCATCTGACATTTTATACTTATCATTGATGATTTCAAATTTATATTTTATCATAAATTGCGACTTCAGATGCAGAGTCATTGAGTGTTGTAGATGAATTTCTAAAGTCTTATTAAATAAGAAACACAGAACCAAGTACAGGGGTGAAAGCCATAGAGATCAGAGCAATAGCCGCCAACTAACCTTAGCTCACCACATTGCCATAGCTTCCCAAGAGAACCAGCTTCTTCCTGTCTAACCTGTGCCTTTATTGTCTTACTGTTCTGCCTTCTCATTGGCTCTAAGCCCAGCCACCTCACATCCTTGTCACTGTCTGTCTGCACAGACCTCCAGGTCTCCGTGGTTGGTACTAAGATTAAAGGCTTGTGTCACCATGCTTAGCCGTGTCCTTCAGCACACAGAGACTCTGCCTGCCATGTGATCGGATTAAGGGCGTGTGCCACCACAGCCTGACTTCTGTTTATGGCTGGCTATGTATGACCTGTGATCTCCAGGAAAACTTTATTTATTAACATACAAATAAAATACCACCACAGAGTGTACTTGACATTTCCTAAATGCAACCTACTTCAATTTGAATTTCTCACTTTTGTACCAAAGGCATTATTTCTTGTCTTAAGGATGTCCCTCCTCACCCAGTGGATCAATTAAAATTGTTCATCTTTTCACTCACACGGACATATAGGTATTTGATTTATTTGTTGAGAGTTGTTGCCTATGCAATTCCTTTATTTTTATCATGTTCCCTTGCATCTCCTCCCTCCTCCTCCTCCCTTGTACATGCCACTCCCTCTCAAATTCATGATTGACATATATATGTGTGTGTGTGTGTGTGTGTGTGTGTGTGTGTGTGTGTGTGTGTGTAGTAGTAGTAGTAGTAGTAGTATTTTAAATTCATATAAGTGAACTTTGATTTCATAAAAGGACTCTTGCTGAATCCTTTCACTGTTGCTCGTTGCTTGTATGTATATGTATTTAGAGCTGAACACATGGGGTTGGATAATTTCTGGGGTTCATCCCTGAAGAGGACAAGTTCTCCAGGTCTCATTAACCATTAATTGCCTGTAGCTCTTCATTCACATGTGAGCCTCTGTGAGATTTCTCCCATTCGTTTTGGCATGTAAATTTATGTTTACATTTTTTACTATGGAAATTTCATGAGAACAGCTTCCCTTTCCATGTAGAATAAGAATATACAAGAGAAGTCCCTGTCTTCTGGTTCATGATTCTCTGACGTCTTCTCCAAATTTCCCTTGGCCTTTTTACAAGGGATATGTTATAGATGTTTGTGTTGGGTACCACATGGTCACTTACTGATCTCCATAATATGCTACTTCTTTGCAAGAAGATTATTTGATGAGAAGTAGAGCTGCATCACATGTAAGCATAATTATTTAGAACACAGTGATAAATTATGTTGGTTTAAGAAATGGCTGCAGTAGGTTTTACTGTAAGATCTTTCACCTCACTAACCTTGGGCTAGGTTTAGGGTACCAGACATGAATTCCTTTCCACTGAGTATGACTCAAGTGTATTTTGTGGTTATCAGTTATTGTCAAGATGCAAATGCCACCATTACACCTTTTTGGGATATCGTGTTGTTCTGGTCATTTTTGTGGTTCATAGGTTCTACAACTTAGTATAAACACCAGTTCCTTTTCTGCTTAGAATCTTGTATATCTCCTTTTGGTACTATGTGAGCTATTGTTCAAGGAGGATGTATCTGGTTCAATTGTCATGCATTCTGTTTGTAAATGCATCATTTTGTAAGCAATAAAGTCTTGCCTTCAATTTCCAGGAAGCAACCAAGTAAGATGCTCTTTTGTATGTTAAGCCAGAAATCTACCAACTGATCTATATTCATGAAGTTAATTAATGATCATGAAGAAACACCCAAGGTGGAGGGAACAGGACTCCTGGACAATGTAGAATTATGATTTGTCTCTTCTGGATTCAGAGACACAAGAGGAGAGCTGGCTTTAAACCATTGAATTTAAGTAGACAGGGCCAAGGCCTGCACTCGTGACATGAAAACTTATGAGCGGTGTTTCTTGATGCGGATGTATAAACCCAGAAACTACTGAGAGAGAATGCCACTGATGTGGACTTCCAACCATTCACTGTGTCTCCAGCTAACAAACTCTTCTATATCTCTAAATAATGGAGGGGGGGCAATTTTTCCCACAAGAAGCATGACACAGCTGAATAAACAGATCAGGGAAATGCCCTCTCTTTATTGTTTTTAAAGTTTTATCCTTTCCATGGAATAAATTAGGTATTTGTGGGAAGAAATTAAGTATTTGCGGGAAGAAACCAATGGAAAGGTTAAATGTGGTGGCAATTCTACCACCATTCCCACATTCATGCTGCGCTTTGTTGTCCATTGTTTCCTTGATCTTAGCTATTCTGACAGGCTGTAAAATGAATTATCAGTGTACTTTTTTTTTTTCAAGACAGGGTTTCTCTGTGTAGTTTTGGTGCCTTTTTCTGGATCTCACTCTATAGAACAGGCTGGCCTTGAACTCACAGTGATCACCCAGTCTCTGCCTTCCCAGTGCTGGGATTAAAGGCATGTGCCACCACTACCCAGCCATGAGTGTACTTTTAATTTGTATTTCTCGAAATACATAGGATGTATTTCTTTTAAATTAGATTACCATTTTCTTTAAAGCTGCAGTTTTTTTCTCACTTTAACTAAAAACATATTTTTTTTCATACAATAAATTCTGGTTATAGTTTCCATTTCCCCAACTCCTCCCAATTCCTTATTCCAGCCTCTCCCAGCTGGATCTGCACATGTTTGGCTCTCTTTAGAAAATAAACTGGAATCTAAGGAATGATAATAAAACAAAATAAACTAAGATCACAAGCATATTGGACAAGGACAAAGCAAACAAACAGAATTAAAAAGAGACAAAGAAAAATCACAAGAGACACATGTTGATGCAGAGACACATACACAGGAATTCCATAAAGGTACAAAAACTGAAGCTGTTTCATATATATACATACATACACACACACACACACACACACACACACACACACACACACACACAACTTAGGTGGTTTAATTTAAGAAACTGCCTTGGTACAACCTCTAAAGATAAAGAACCTCCAAAGTTGTCATTTAGTTCATTTTGTATTGGCCATCTACTGCTGGACATGGGACTTATTGCTAAGAATGTTTTGTTGGAGAAAACTAATTTTTATTTGCAAGCAGTTATCAATTGGAGATAGCTTCTGAGTTTGGGATGGGGGCTAGTGTCCACTTCTCCTCCCAGCTTTAAGGATCTGTTTAGAATATACTCATGGAGTTCTCTCAGTCACTGAGTGTTTAAATATGTGTTAGTCATATTAAGAAATAAACAAGTTCATAAACTATTTCCTCCTGGAAACAGTGTTTTGAAAGCATGGTTTAGGTAAAAAATGCATTCTGAAAACTTATATCGGTCCTAAGCTCAATGTTTCTTACTGGTGTGTGTCATGCTCTTTATTGCAAATGTAAATACCTGGGAAAGTATTTGTTTTGGTTCATGGTTTCAAAGGATTCAGGGCAAGACTGTATGACTCCATTGCCTGGTGGGCCTGAGAAAAGTGAAATATCCCTTCAGTTGGAGCACAAATATAGGTTTTATGCAAATGATAGCCAGGACGTGGCTCTGGAAGTTAGAAAGGGGCTGAGAATAAAGTGCAAACCCTACTAAATGGACCTCCACACTAACCCAGTTCCTCCAGCCAAGTCTTCATCTAAATGTTGCAGAACTTTCCCAAATAGTACTAACAATCAGGGACTGTGTCTACAACCCATGAGTCCCTGTGTGGCATTTCATATTCAAAATGCAATAATGGGAACCACAGTGAAGAACATCAGTGTGTGATCATCTTTGTGAATTTTATAGCAAAATAATTAAAAATTATAAAAAATATTTTATGGGCAAAATACTTTCTTCATAATTAGATTCACTGTTTTGTTTCCTTTGCTTATGCATTTTAACAAAATAGCAGGCATAGCCAGCCATCAGTTTTCTATCAATAGAAAATGATAACATATTTAAAAATTATACTTGATATTAAAGATAAAAATGGATTTTCCATTTCTCCTGTTTTCTTTTTCCCTTTTATTGAAAATACATTGTTTTTTCCATAAATGTATCCTGGTTACCGTTTTCTCTCCCTCTACTCCTTCTAGTTCATCTCCACTTCCCCTCCATCTGGATCCACTCCCTTTCTGTCTCTCATTAGAAAAGAACAGATTTCTATGAGACAGCAACAAAACACAACAAAATAAAATATTCTCTCTAGAGAGGTTCCTCTGATCTCTGACAGAAGGGATTTGATGAAGACATTCCGTTTAGGAGCTAGTGCTCCAAGGTTAGACCTAATTGAATTGTTGGCCAGAGGGGTCACGTGGAAATCCTTATATGACCCACACTGTTGCCAAGACAGTTGCTTGTTCTCCACATGCTTACAACATGGCCCCATTGCTGAATGCAACACTCACACAACTCATTGAACATAGATAGGTTGAGCTGGTGCCTACATAGAACTTTTATCCTTATTTTCTGGAGTCTTTTGTAGTAAAAAGTTCTCAGTAGGCTACCAAAGGGAAACATGCATACCAATGCAACCACAAAATCTTTGATCTACAATGTTGTCCCTACCTACAAAATATGCTAGGGCAATGGTGGCACAAAGCTTGTAGCAGTAACTGACTGATGTCTGAACTGACTTAAGTCCAACTCTACAAAATGGAAGCCATACCCAACACTGCTTTGGTGATGAAGGACTATGGACTAGACAGTTCAGATGCCTTGGGTAAAACCAAATACTACTATTCTAAAAATAAATAGTGATTCAATGACTCTTAATGATATTCTACTAGACTCATAGATCAGTGCCTTACTCAGTCCTCATCAAAGAAGCATCCTCCTGGAGCAGATAGGAACAAATACAGAGACTCACAGCCAGACATTAAGCAGAGAGCAAAACCTTGGAACATTTGTTGTTATACTGTAAACACTTTAACCAACTGAGTCACCTCATCAGTCCTGAAAGACCTCTCTTAAGTGGTACCGCATCTACTTTTTCCTTCTCCTTTTAATGTTACAATAACTTGAACAAATAATTTTCATACATTTTTCACTTTTTGATTTCCTATATTTTCTATTAGAAACTGAGCAGTTTCCTAAGACAGAACTGCTTTTATTCTCAATTCTAGTTTAAATTGTATCATGATTAGTTTTACAGTTTATATGGATTAGTAAGGTGGGGCCAACCAACATTTGTCTCAGCTTTTATTTTCCCAGATAGAAATACATAAAATGAGGAATAGGCAGTGTAAACACATAGTAATCCTTGTTCTGCTGATGTCTTTATTTCTCTCATAAATGTGTGCAAATCTCTTAACTTTCCCATGCCCTCATTTTCCTGAGAGATTACACTCAATCACATCTAAGCTCCTCTGCTATCTTCTTGTTACAGTGCTGTCCCTGTTCATCCCATCATGGCTTGGTTGTTGTTTCTCTACTGCCCTTTACAGTCTGGGGCATTTTCTTATAAAATTCACACTCGTATAAGCTAGAGTTACAGTGGCCTGGACTGCAATTGGGTTTTTCATTTTGCCTCTCTTTTCTCTATTTGTCATTTTCCAGTGACGATGATACTGAGAATTATTCCCATTATAACTGAAATGATATTTTTCTCTTCAGGTTACAAACTTCTCCACAATGACATCTGTGAGCCCATCTCTCAAGAATTTTAGTTATCATAAAATTATTTTGCTTAAAAAAAAAACAGATGGACTCCTCTTTAACTGAACTCCATAAGAAGAAGCTGATGAAGTGAGAGGGAGACTGTGTCTCCTGAAAACAAGCATGCCAATGCAGATCAGGGTTATTCCCATTCACAGCAAGGAGTCTACCCCCTTGGAAACCTATGTGCTTTATTGTCCTAGCATCAGAGAGTTGTGGAGATGAAATCCACATCAAAGAACCTCATTTATCAAATTTTGTACAACAAAAATGCCCTGTGCCCTTTCCATCCAGTTCATTTGTAATGAGTAGGATACAAGGCTTCTGGAGAGAGCAAACAAGGACCTTCTGATATAACTTTTACTACAAACTTCTGATCTGGCCAAGCCTCTTTCAGACATTCCTTACTAAAAGTTAAAGAATCTAGAAGATGCTTCATGCAAAAGTTTCTTTCGACCCACCATAATTCACTAGCAATAAGCTCCTCACATCATGTCTGCAATCATTATCAAAAGGCTTGATTTGCACACTTGAGTGCATGCTTCTTTTGGATTTCCAGTCACCAATTCAGTCATTTCCAATTCCAGATGTTAATCACCATTACATAGCATCAGATTAAGAAATGAAAAGAATGTCTCATTTACTGTCTGAGAAGATATATATGCATAACCTACAAGGATAAAAAAGGAATACTAATATAGTAACTGATACTTTTTTATATCTATATGTATCTCCTTCTAAAGGATATGAACAAAGTCATAAGGCTCAGATATCTTCAAATATCATATTCATAATTATCTTTTGCATGATATGCAATTATTTGAATGATTCTCACTCATTAATAGATGATCCAGTTTACACAATAAATGATAATGAGCTGAAATACACGTGTTAGTTTTTCTGTCCAAGACAAATTCCATAGGCACTTTTTTTTTTCATCTTGAATTAGACTTAAAAGTAGCCTTAATATTCTTGTTGTTAGGAAAAATAACATGAACATGACGTTTTTTTGCTTTAGGTACAACGAAATACATAAAATGTTCCTGAATAGAGTGAGACATATTATAGAAATGATCTATTTTCTGTGCTTAATAAATTTGACATATCATTTCAGGGAGTTAAAAATATAAATATAAAATGTGTACAGCAATCCTTATTATAAGCATATAAGAATTGTTCCTCATATACTTCAAATTACAAATACTCAAATGGTTATGCAAATTTAACAACTGCATCCTTCCTAGAAATTCCTATGCATATTTTTATTTAGAAAATTTTCTTTTCTCATATTGATAAATTCCAAAGCATCAATTTCTACCTTAACATATGGTATTTTTTTTTATAAAAGGTAATAGGCTATCCATAAATTTGATTAAACAAATGCTCATAATTTTTCTTTGGAGAGTTAACATCCTCATATCTTTATTTAAAGTATCCAACAACTAATGAATTATATTCATTCATTTCCTAGAATATCAAGCCAACCCTTCCACTTCAAACATTAAAAAAATAGAGTACTAATGAGTGAGTAAAAATCACCTGCATACTCCATATTTATTCTGTAAACTACTTTAGAAAAAGATGCTATGTCCTTACATTTCATAATGCATACAAAATAGTAATTTCATAGGCTCATTTTGGCTCAGTAAGTTCATTAAGTCATGTAATATTAATCTCTTTAAAATGTATTATTTGTATGTATATGAGTTAAATGTGCAAGCCCATGTATCAATAATTTTAATGGAGAACTTGTACATATATTTTTTTAATGAACATAGTACTTTATATTCAATTATTCTCAACTCAATAAGTACAAACATTTTGTTTATCAAGCAAAATCTGTAATCACTAAAATCTGGTCAATTATATAAAAATTTAGGACAATATTGTCACTTAATTAAAATGATGGTAGTCATTGTCCCAGAATGTGTTTAAAGAGAGATATGTCTTTTTCCACATAAGTAGTAAAAGGTAGAAAGAAATGCATACAAATTTAAAGGAAACTATATTAAACCTCATAGAAATATATAATTCAAAATGAAAAATGTTTATAATATGATGTAGTGGGTAGCCATTCCAGCTTTGATCTGGAAGTTCCAACCCCCATGGAGGCTTTGACAACTATCACGCCTAAAAGGCAGGACCAAGAGAGGACCCTGGAGGCCTGAGATCGAGATGGGCCAGCGCTCTCTCTGTTCCTGGACCCTAGACGGTGGAGGTTGACATAGCAGAGCTCCAGAGAACACCGCTGGACTGCGATACACCTTCCCCAGACCCCGCGACCTACCTATCCCTTCATTTGTAATTTACCCATAAATAAATCTTCCTTTTAGCTACGTGGAGTGACCTTAATAATTTCGCCAATAATATGACATTTTAGATACACTCCAACTACTCCAGGAGAGCATTTCAGTTTCTGTTAGAATGTTATGATAAGACTTTTTATTTTATTTTATGATGATATACATCACGAATAAGTTATCCAATGTTACTAAAACGTGTTTGAATGTTCTTAATTCTAAATGTTTTAAATATACATTTTATTTATTTATTTTTACCACCTGACCACTGTTCCCTTCCTTCCTCTCTTCCCAGTCATTCCCCTCTGCCTCCAGTCTGCCCCACCATCCACTTCTCCTCCGTTTCTGTTCCAAGGAGTGCAGGCCTCCAATGGATATCAACCAAACATGGCATATCACATTAAATGCTGGATGACATAACCAGGTATGAGAATAAGGGTCCCAAAAGCCATCAAAAAGAGTCAGAAACAGCCCCTGCTCCCACTGTTAGAAGTCTCAAAAGCAGACCAAGCTACACAACTGTATCATATATGCAGCATGCCCAAGTCAGTTCCATGAAGGTTTCCTAGTTGTCTGTTCAGGTTCTGTGAGCCTAGGTTAGTTGATTCTGTGGATTTTCCTGTGGTGCACTTAAACCAGTCTAGATGATCTCCAACAGGAAAATAGTGGAAATAGTATTATATTAAGTGAAGTATGTCAGTTTGAGAAAACTAAAGCTTGATATTCACTGCAGTGAACATTGAAACACATCATTTGTATTCATGCAAAGAAAGTACTTCTAGATTAGAAACAGACTGTGAAACTAGATAGGAGATAAAGAGAGGGGAATAAGAAGGCTTGAAAAGGGGCGGTTGGGGACAAAAGGTCACATGTCACATAAAATTGATAAGGCTACTGAGAATAAGAGGATACCAAAGGGGCAGGGGCATGGGGGAAAAATAAAACAATGATAGTAATTTAGAATAATCAATGGAAGCATTTTTTTGAAAAATATAATAATGAAATTCAATATCTTGTAAGATAAAATTTCAAAAAAATTTATAAAAGTACAATGGAATTTTAAATTTCCTTCTCAAGAACACTCCATCTTAAAAACATAGCATGGAGGTATAATTTGTGGCATGTTTTTCAGGCAGAGAGCTATGCAAATCACCAAGATACTAAGTTTTCTGAATTATGAACCCTTATTGTACTGACAGTATCTTATTCCTGGACAACTGTCCTCAGGAAGTTCTCAGACTTGAGCCCTGAGTGCTTATCAACAGTATCTAAGAGTGAGGTAGTTTGCATAAGAGTACCTTTAATCAAGCTTTAAAGAAGTGAATAAAGAGAATCTCAAAGCGATTCCACTAAAATCAGGAACAAGACAAGGTTGTCCACTCTCCCCATACCTATTCAATATAGTTCAATATAGTACTCAAAGTTCTATGTAGAGCAACAAGAAAACAAAAGAAGATCAAGGGGATACAAATTGGAAAGGAAGAAGTTTCCTTTGCAGATGATATGATAGTATGCATAAGTGACCCCAAAAATTTCACCAGGGAACTCCTACAACTGATTAACACTTTCAGTAACGTGGTGGGATACAAGATTAACTCAAAAGGGAAGAAAGAAAGAAAGAAAGAAAGAAAGAAAGAAAGAAAGAAAGAAAGAAAGAAAGAAAGAAAGAAAGAAAGAAAAAATCAGCAGCCATCTTATAAACAAATGATAAACAGGTAGAGAAAGAAATCAGAGAAACATCACTCTTTACAATAGCCACAAATAATATAAAAAACCTTGGGGTAACTCTAACCAAACAAGTGAAAGAACTGTATGATAACTTTAAGTCCCTGAAGAAAGAAATTGAGAAAAATATCAGAAAATGGGAAGATCTCCCATGATCATGGATAGGTATAGCCAACATAATAAAAATGGCAATCTTACCAAAAGCAATCCACAGATTCAATACAATCCCCATCAAAATCCCAACATAATTCTTCACAGACCTCAAAAGAACAATACTCAACTTCATATGGAAAAACAAAAACCATAGGATAGCCAAAAGAATCCTGTACAATAACACAACCTCTAGAGGCATCACAATCCCTGACTTCAAGCTCTACTATAGAACTACAGTAATAAAAACAGCTTGGTACTGGCATAAAAACTGGCATGTGGACCAATGGAATCGAATAGAAGATCCTGACATTAACCCACACACCTATGAACACCTAATTTTTGACAAAGAAGCCAAAACTGTACAATGGAAACAAAAAGAAAGCATCTTCAATGAATGATGCTGGCATAACTAGATGTCAAAATGCAGATATTACAAATAGATCCATATCTGTTGCCATGTACAAAACTCAAAGCCAAGGGGATCAAAAACTTCAACATGAATCCAGCTACACTGAACCTAATGGAGAAGAAAGCAGGAAGTAGCCTAGAAAGCATTGGCACAGGAGACCACTTTCTAAATATAACATTAGTAGCACAAACATTGAGAGCAACAATTAATAAATGGGACCTCCTGAAACTGAGAAGCTTCTGTAAGGCAAAGGGCATGGTAAATAAGATAAAATGACAACCTACAGAATGGGGAAAGATTTTTCAACAACCCCACATCTGACAGAGGACTGATCTCCAAAATACATAAAGAACTCAAGAAACTAGACAGCAGAATACCCAACAATCCAATTTTTTTTTTTTTAAAAAAAAAAAATGGGCTGCAGAGCTAAACAGAATTCTCAATAGAAAAATCTCAAATTGTCAAAACACATTTAAGGAACTGCTGAACATCCTTAATCATCAGGGAAATGCAAATCAAAACAATGCTGAGATACCATCTTACACCTCTCAGAATGGCTAAGATAAAAAAAAAACATTGATAACAGCTTATGTTGGAGAGGATGTGGAGCAAGGGGAACACTTCTCCACTGTCGGTAGGAATGCAAACTTGTACAGCCATTTTGAAAACCAGTACGGTGGTTTCTCAGAAAATTAGGAATCAAACCACTTCAAGATCCAATGATACCACTCCTGGGCATCTACCACAAGGACATGTGCTTGACTATATTTATAGTAGTATTATTCATAATAGCCAGAACTTGGAAACAACCTAGATGCCCCTCAACCGAAGAATGGATAAAGAAAATGTGGTACATATACAAAATGGAGTATTACTTAACTGTAAAACAAACAAACAAACAAAAAAAAAAACAATGACATCATGAGGTTTGCAGGCAAAAGGATGGAACTAGAAAATATCATCCTAAGTGAGGTAACCCAGACTCAGAAAGACAAACATGGTATGTACTCACTCGTAAGTGGATACTAGACTAAAGCCAGGGGTAACCAGACTGCAATCCGCAGCTCCAGAGAAGCTAGGGAACAAGGAGGACCCTAAGAGGGATGCATGAATCACCTTGGGAAGTGGAAACAGATGAGATCTCTGGAGTAAACTGGGGGTGAGGGGAGACAATAGAGCGGAGGGAATGAGGGATAAGAACATGAGGGAACAAGATGGTCCATCTGGGAGAGGGATAGAGTGGGAGAGCACTGAAAGAGATATCTTGATAGAGGGAGACATTATGGGGTAAGGGAGAGATCTGTTGCTAGGGAAATTCCCAGGAATCCACAGGGATGACCCCAGATTAGACTACTAGCAATAGTGGAGAGGATAACTGAACTAGCTCACCTTGGTATTCAGATTGGTGAATACCCTAACTGTCATCATAGAGCCTTCATGCAGTAACTGATGGAAGCAGATGCAGAGATCCATAGCCAAACACCAGGCCAAGCTCTGGGAGCCCAGTCAAAGAGAGGGAAGATGGACTATATGAGAAAGGGGGATCAAGATAATGATGGGAAATCTTCAGGAACAACTGAACCAAGCTCATAGGAACTCAGGAATTTTAGACTGACAGCTGTGGAACCTGCATGGGACCAGACCAGACTCTCTGCATATGGGAGACAATTGTGTGGGGGCCCTGGAAATTGGATCAGAATCTATCCCTGGAGCATGTGCTGGCTTTCTGGAAGCCCATTACCTGTGGTCAGACACCTTGCTCACCCTTGATGCAGGTGGGAGGGGCTTGGTACTACCTCAACTGAATGTACCAGGCTTTACTGTTCCCCCATGGGAGGGCTTATCTTATTGGAGGAGGGGATGAAGTGTGAGTTAGAGGGGAAGGTGTGGAAGGTGGGGGAGAAGAAAGAGGGATGAGAGGGGGATCTGTGGTTGGTTTGCAAAATGAATATTTTTTAAAGAAAACAAATAAAAATGTGAGCTACAATCTTACTACAAGGACAGAAGCTCAACTGTGTTCGTATCAGCATTATTTGTAATAGCAAGAACCTGGAAACAACCTAGATGTCCTTCAACTGAAGAATGGATAAAGAAAATATGGCACATGTACACAATGGAGTACTACTCAGCAGTAAAAAACAATGATATCATGAAATTTGCGGGCAAATGGATGGAACTAGAAAATATCATCTAGAGTGAGGTAACCCAGACTCAGAGGACAAGTGTGTACTCACTCATAAGTGGATACTAAATGTGAGGGAAGGGATGGCCAGACTTCAACCCACAACTCCAGAGAGACTAGCTAACAGGGAAAGACCCTAGGAGGGACACGTGGATGAGATCTACATGAGTGGACTGAGTGTGGGGGTGGTGGTGGCAGAGGGCGAGGAGTGGGGGATGACAACATAGGGAAATGGGAGGGTCAAGCTGGAACAGGGACAGAGAGGGAGGGCAGGGAGGAAGATACCATGATAGATGAGGACATCATGGGAATAGGAAGAGACAGGGTGCTGGAGAGGCTCTCAGGAATCCACAAAGTTGACCCCACCTTGGTCTGCTGGCAGTGGTCCAGAGGGTGCCTGGACCGGTCTACTCTAGTGACCAGTCTAGCAAATAACCCAGCTGTCATCATAGAGTCTTTGTCCAGTGACTGATGGAGGCAGATACAGAGATCCTCAGCCAGGCACCAGGCTAAGCTCTGGGAATCCAATTGATGAGAGAGAGGAGAGATACTGCAGGCGAAAGATGTGGAGATCATAATGAGAAGACGTGCAGAGATGACGGGCCACACTAGTGGAAGCCCATGAACCGTGGACTGGTGGCTGTGGAGTCCCCATGGGACTAGACTAGGCCCTCTGGATACGGAAGATGGTTGTTTGGATTGAACTGTTTGGGGGGCACCCAGGCAGGGGGATCGGGATCTGTCCCTGGTCTCTGGGCAGGCTTCTCGAACCCAGTGCCTGTGGTGTGACACCTTGTACAGCTTTGGTGCAGTGGGAAGGGGCTTGGACCTGCCTAGGCACAGTGTGCTGGGCTCTGCTGACTCCCCATGGGAGAC
The DNA here is from genome assembly GCF_949786415.1 of Peromyscus eremicus. Classification (NCBI taxonomy): domain Eukaryota; kingdom Metazoa; phylum Chordata; class Mammalia; order Rodentia; family Cricetidae; genus Peromyscus; species Peromyscus eremicus. The sequence continues at coordinate 21,559,359 of NC_081427.1, forward strand.
CTCGATTTGGGGGATGTGGAGATGCAGGGTGGCTTGGGAAAGAGGGCTGGGGGATGGGAGAAGGTAGAAGGGGGGATCTTCTATGTGGAGTGAGTAGAAAATTTCTTAATAAAGAAAAATGAAAGAAAAAAAAAGTGAGCTATGTTTTCTAGTCCATTCCTTTTCCCCTTCAAGAATAAAGCAAAAATTAAGATATAACCTAAAATCATTCAAACAGTGAATTTCCTTTTCAAATATTTTGGGGTGTGTGTGTGTGTGTGTGTGTGTGTGTTTCTACATCTGTATATTTCCATGTGTATCGTTTATCATTGCTTATGGAGGCCAGAATGTCACATAATCTGGAGCTGGAATTACAGGCTGTTGTGAGGTATGCAACATGGGTTCTGGGAACCAAAGTCAGGTCCTCTTAAAGAGTAGCAAGCACTGCCAATTGCCAAGCCATCTCTCCAGCTTCAAAATAAGTCAGTTTTGAAATTATTTTTGTGGTTCATAAATTCACTTGTGTTTTAGAGTTTTAAATATTAATTTCTGTTCTAATTATATTTAATTAAGCATAATTCCAGTAGAAATCACTGTCTTATCTATCTACACATGAATAAAAGTCATTTGCTGAAGAGTAGAAAAGGTTTACAGGGTATTAAACAATGCTGAAACAAATACTATGTGTAATTATTTGATCTAGAATAAAATATGCTTTCCACTTATGTGCAAGCTTGAGTCTGCTTGTGTGTGTGTGTGTGTGTGTGTGTGTGTGTGTGTGTGTGTGATGAACATTTTTGTAAGTATACACCAGTTAGAACCACCTGACACAAAATAATAGTTTTTGCAAAGTTATGCAAAGTTATGCATAGACATTCTACCACAAATATCTACATAGGTGTTAATATAAAACTATATTAGATGCCATTCTATGAAGTATATTGATGATATCATGCAAATCTACAATGGAATATATACAATATTTTAGCAAGTGAATTTTATGTAGGGGAGATCACAGCATATCTAATTTTTCACTTCTCATTCTTGACAAGCAGTACACTTTTTTCCCACTTGTTACAGTTTGGCAAAGCAAAGTAATTAACATCACATATTTATTCTTACTTCATTAGTGACATTTAAACCTGCAGTATTACAAAAGTGTGCTAATGTTTTATTTATGATTTTTATAGCCTCACTTATTGCCATTCACATCATTCATATTTAACAAAAACAGAAACTAATAAAAGGCAGGTATTGGGTATTATTTATCCTTGTCCCTAGTGTGATAACAGCTTTAATGAAAAAAAAAAACGAATAAAAACGTAGGCAGTGGTAATTACTCCAAGTGCATTTACCTCACAATGCAGATGGAGTGTAATGCCCTGGGTTTCTAAGCGGTGTCCTTGCTGTATACACATTACAATGGAAAACTCACAGAGCTGTCATGAAGCCTAAGTCAAGCTGAACAAAAGGGTTTTTAATTTGTACTAGGAAGCACAGTAAACCCACCTTGTCTGTTTTTACCTGGAAGGACACTACAATGACATATCCGAGATTAAATTCCTCAAAATATTGGAATCAAAGAAATCTAGCATAGGGGGTTATAGGTTTTGTGAGCTTGAAAATAACACAGCAGCACATCAATCAAGAATATTTTGCTTTGTAAAAATCTGTGCTTGAAATGGAACATTGTGAAAGAAACACATGTTGAATACACACCAATATACCTTAAAAAATAGGGTATGAGACCTAAGCAGATTAATGATTTAAGATTAAAATTTAGAGAGAAAGCTGGATTATTGTGTGAAGACCATACTTTTGAAAATAATGATGGCATATTATGGCAAACATTAATCTGCTGAAGCTGATTGAGGGCAGTAGCCAAAATGACAAGTGCTTTTAACATATGGGTCTATCCTGCTTATGACAACTGTCCATAAATCAGTGGACCATGAACAGGAGCTTTATGAAGAACTAAATGGAATGAAAGTGTTTCCAATGGAGATTTTTAAAATGCTGTCATAATTTTAGGACACGTTTAATGTATTGTACTCAAGCTTGCTCTTCACAAAAAGTGTTTCATTCTCCATGATAAATGGAAGACAATTGAGTTAAATTCATATTTTTCTCTCATATTATTCTCTTCATCTTGGGATGTGCAAATGTACATATAAGCATTGATACAAATTGCACATTCAATATAAGTGTTCATTTTATATATGAGAAACCATGAGAGTATTCTATTTGTGTTATCAAATAGCAATGCATTGAGACTAGGAACTTTATTTTGATATCTAGATAAAATTATATGATCCTACTGAACTGCTTACAAATTGTAATGAAAATAAAAAATATTTTAACCAGATTTATCCAGACTCATTCTCACTAATCTTTCACTTATCCCACAATTACATCCTTTTATGGGATGAATTGTGTCATTCCAAAATTTAAAGGTTTTACTCCTAAAACTCATTTTATTTACTCTGTAACCTCTTTGGAAGGTCTGTAAGGGAGTTAAAATGAGGCATAAGGAGAAGCCAATGTATTATCACAGATGACCTTATGGGACAAGAAACATTTATATCTGAAGAGGTACCAGAGATGTATGTACACAAAGGGAAGATGATGGGAACTCACAGCAGTGGGAGGGTGACCATCTGTAAATCACAGAGAGAGACACTGGAAGAAAACCAGTTTGGTTTTGAACTTGAAGCCTTGAGAACTGTGAGCAACAAATGTCTTCTGTTTAAGACACTCAATCTGTTCTATCTGCTGTGGTAAATTTGGCAAACTAAAAACAGTCTGATCCAGTAAATAGGAAAAGTGCATTTTGTTAATTTTACTTAGTAATTGTCCATTTTTGTAGTGTCAGGAAAATACTAAAAACACACAAGCAAAGTCACCTAATTTTCACTGACTTGGATTGATTTTCAATCTTTAAAACTCTTGTGTATTTGGGTAATAAATTCATATTCCAAATGTCTATATTTATTATAAAACCAATACATATTCAAGATTATGAGATTGCAGTGATAGATAAATAAACAAATATATAATTCCTTTATAAACTGACAGATAGACAAACAGTCAGACAGACAGATAGATAGACAGACAAATTTGTCTCAAAACAAGAATGTTTCAAGAACATAAAACACTCAATCTTGACTTCTCTTAGTTCCATGAATCAGTTTTCAGTCAGAAAATTATGCTATTATATAATAATATTATTATATTATTGCTTTAGGAAATACTATGTGCAAATATTGCTTCTACACTTTTTCAAAATGACCCAATGCCACAGAACAAGGAATATATAAACATGGGTACAACTATGAATTAAATGGAATTGTCTTGAGTGTTTACTTATATATGTCTATATATTTGTATAAGCATAACATATCCTTCTTCTGTGGCTTTTCATATGACTTACTTCAGAAAGTCTTTAGGGATAAGTTTCCTGCCCTAATTTCCCTCCTTTACCACGCTCACCCAGCTCGTTAAACCCTTCTTATTTTTACTATTTTCTCCTCTGTATCATGATTTTCTTGATCTTTTGCATTATTTTATGTTAAGATTACGAAAATGGAATCTCTTTGTTAAAGTAAAATAAAATAAGATTCTTGTAGTAGTATTTGTTACTAATGTATCTGTAGTGACACATGTCATCCTCTTTTGATAGCTGGTATAAATTTTCCCAGGGTCTGCCAGTGTGTGCCTTTGATATCAGCACTCAGGAAGCAGAGACAGGGCAAAGAGGGTTACATACTAAGTATAGGATTGTGTAGTGGGACTCTTGTCTTAAAATAATAAATAAATAAACAGATAAATAAAAAAATAAATAATAGCTTTTCATGCATAAAACAATGAGGACTTTTATATTTATTCTGAGTGGAAAGTGGGGTAGGTGAAGAAGAAGAAAAGGGATCATGACAATTACCATGAATTATAATTTAAAAACAAAATCATGGACTGAAGAGAGGGCTTAGCACTTAAGAGCACTTGCTATTCATTCAGAGAATCTAAATTCCGCCTCAACATCTCTACAGAGTGGTTCACAACTTTCTGTCAATAGGATTCAACCTTATTTTATGGACAAAGCACATATATGTATACACATACATAAATTAAATCAATAAATTAAAAAATCCACTCAGTCATTAATGGAAATAGTAGAAAGACTAAATGAAACAGAATAGACTTAATAGGCACAAAAAATGTTATCATTTCATAGATTCTATTAAATTTCATTTTGTTTGTTTTGAATAACCAAATGCACAGAAATTATTTCAACCTTTCAATAAATTTTCTTATAGTTTATGTCTAGGAATTATGACATTGATATCATGTTTTAAAGGTCGAGGATGGTGGGAATTTCTCACTCTTCCTTCTCAAGACCCATTTGAAAGAGTTGATAGAAAGAATAACAAGAAAAGAGGCTGGGAAATGTATCTAAAGCATACGAGGTTTTAAATCACAGGAGACTGATTTTTCAGTGACCTTTTCTGAAGGTCAGACGTTTACATGTCCTTCCTCACAGGGTAAAAGGAATTGTAGATGTGTAGGCAACTATGAGGGAGAGTATATTTTAGGGGAAGTGATTGGACCAGAAGAGAGATGTTAGCAGTAAGTGAATGTCTTTGTAAACTATGTGAGACACAACTAGGGTATTGTGTCTGAAGACTAGTTAGAAGCAGAAAAAAATGGAGAGCTTTGAACATCAACACAGGGTGGTAGAATTTGCTCTCCTGTCTACAGTGCAGTCCCTGGGTGCTGACTTAAAAAAACAAAAACAAAAACAAAACAACAACAACAACAAAAAACTACAGCCTTCTGGGAGTTACTAGACACTTTTTTCCTTTTTCTTTATCCTGTAATCAAATTGTAATGGGCATTTAATGAGAGTATGAGATTGAACAGTTTAGACAAATTGCATTATTTTGGTAGAACTTTTCTGAATGGGATAAGGGAACTATCCTCCTAATGCATCAAAAAACAGGATCAAGAAAGTTCTTGATCCTGAGGCAGCAAATTAAGATCCCATGGTCCTCTAATTTTTATTGAAAGATGCTGAGCAGGTATAGTCTTAACATATAAAATAGAGAGAATTTTCTATGCAATTTTTTGAGCTCAAGCCAGAACAGTGTAAACAAGGTAACTGACTCATGAAGATACTACTAAGATAATAGATGTTTTTTGGGAAGAAAATCGACCTAGTCGAGATAAAGAAAATTATACTCATTTTGTTCCTTAGAATTATAATATAGAAAAATCAAAGATTTTGTGGTTGGGTTGGTGTTTATGATTCTGTTTTGGTTGCCTGCAGAGTACCTTTCAGTAACAAAGTCACTAGAACATGAGGTGAAGGTTCTATGTAGGCACCAGATCTGCCTTTCCATGTTCAATGAATTGTGTGGGTGCTATCTTCAGAAATAGGGCCTTGTTGTCAGTTTGTGGAGAGCAACCAAATGTCTTACAACAGCCTGAGTTATTTAGGGATTTCAATGGGACCCTTTGGCCAACAACTAAATTAGGGAGAATCCATCCCTGGTACTGGGTGATAAAATCTGGCCAGCTGGGGCTCTGTCTCCCTCATTATTTGCAGATCGCATAAAGACCACCTTCATATATTTTATGAAGTTTTCCTGCCTATATATATAAAATTAACTTAATTTCACATATCAGCCATGGATTTCCCCATCCTCCCTCCTCCCACCCCCAGCCCTCCCCTCAAATCCACTCCCCATTCCCCCACCTGCTCCAAGGAAAGGTCTCCCCTGGGGTGTCAGTCCATCCTGCTAGACTCAGCCAAGGCAGGTCCAGTCCCCTCCTCCATACACCAAGGCTGAGCAAAGTGTCCCAACATAGGACCCAGGATCCAAAAAGCCAGCCCATGCACCAAGGACAGGTCCTGGCTCCACTGCCTGGGGGCCTCCCAAACAGTTCAAGCTAATCAACTGCCCACTTATCCAGAGGGCCCAGTCCAGTTCCCTGGGGGCTCCTCAGCCATTGGTTCACAGTTCATGCGTTTCTACTAGTTTGGCTATTTGTCCCTTTGCTTTTTCCAATCATGGTCTCAATATCTCTCGCTCATAGTGCCAAATATTCTAATGCAATGATGACATGACACAAAGCTGCTGTGAATAACCAACCAATACGTGATTTACATGTAAGGCCCACCCGTGAAATGGAACCCATAACAAACGCTGCTTGGATCACCAAAACCCAGAGACTAGGTAGCAAGAGATCTAGGGTAAAACTGAATAATATTGGTTAAAAAGATAAAACAAAAACCGAAAATGTGATAAAATGACTCCTAATGATATTTTGCTATACTCATAGATCAGTGCCTTGTTCAGCCATCAGCAGAGAAGCTTCATCTTGCAACAGATGGGAACAAACAGACAGACCTCCATCAAGACATTTCTCACACACACACACACACACACACACACACAGAGAGAGAGAGAGAGAGAGAGAGAGAGAGAGAGAGAGAGAGAGAGAGAGAGAGAGAGAGAGAGAGAGAAACCTAGGAATATACAGCTCTAAATGAGACATCTCCATCAAATCCCTCCCCTCCGATCTCAGGTAACCATATGAGAGCCAGAGGGGATGGAGGACACCAGGAGAACAAGGCCCTCAAGGCTATCAGATGTTAACCAATAACATTTTCAGAAATTCCATTTAGTCTGGTCCAAAGGTCAGATAGCATTAAGGTAAAATGACCTTGTGCTAATGTGGAAGTGACAACATGTCTTAAATCTGATGAACACTGGTCCACTTATTATGATTTAAGTACGGAAAACAAATGCTATTCTGCTTTTCTTCCTTTGGCAAGCTGAACATTATTATTGCTGTGTTACTGGTGATATAGCACATAGGGCCTTGCACATGGTGGGAAAATGCCTGACTACTGAGTTATAGCTCACCTTGACTACAACTCATTACTTTTTACATAATGTTGATAATCTGTCTCCAAAACAGACTGCAAATATTGTTTAAGAATCAATGATATCATTTATTTCCCTTTCAATAATAATTGTCTGCTAATAATTCATACATTTAATCAATGACAATAAAAACAATATTTATCTCAAATGATTATTAATATTACAATCTGCCTGTATAATTTATATTAATTCATTTATTTCAGGTAATTTTTGAAAATAAGCTATCCATAATATAATCATGGAAACTATTCACATTTCAGAAGAATTTTTTTATACCTTGATATATTGCATTCACTTTGACATTATAAATTAATTAGATTCATTTGAAGACTAAATGATGTACCAAAATTCCAATAATCTTTATCCTCATTATTTCACTCTAAAGTGATTCCAGTTGGCTTTTAATCGATCTTTCCAACTATTGACCTCTAAAAGGTAAATCTTCAAAGAACGCACAATGAGACCAAATGTTCTGAAACAATGCTTTCCCTCTCCCTCCATCCTCTGCATTCATTCTCCTGACTATGCTGCTTAAATCATTTAAGATCCCCTGAAGTCTTGGCCTTCAAACATCTCATAAACCCATCTGTATGACTTCAAATTTATCATTCCTTACTCTCCTAAGTGAATTCTTTCATTTAGATAATTGATCTAACAGTTTCCCAGATAAAATATGCCACACTTCCCTGGCTCTAATCCATTTCTTACTGCATTCCTAACACCTGGAATGTCCTTGCTTTTCCTCTCCTCTCATTAAAGTTGAATTCTCCATGGAAATATCACTTAAATGGGGTAATCCACAGTGATTTTATCTACTCCAAATTTCTATTAAATTTATTATCTCAAATATCAATTAGCACAACTTTGAGCACTATGCTGCAACTTAAAGCTCTTCACCCCTCACTCACAACCTCTGTGGAAGTGTCCTCACTTTTGAAATGAATTTTCAGCAGTGGATTATACAGTTTTATATATATTAAATTTAATAAGATCTTTAAAGTAGTTTTGTATATTGTGTTTAGAGAATTGTATTTTGGAGAATTATAGTACAGGAGCATTATTTCTTATTTTTGGTGATTAGATATAAAAGTTAATGCAATTATATTTTCTAACTATTACAAATGAATAGATAAAATCAAGTTATGAACATTATGATATGTGCATCAATACTGGAAGAAGAAGAATAATGTGACTAGTTTTGTGTGCATTTTGGAGGAAGAGAATGCAGAGTGCCTTCTTAGTGAATCTGTAAATATAGTTTTTCAAATAGACAAAATAACAATACTTTTGGATTAGAACTATTTAAAGTAAAAGGAACAAGAAAACTCATGGAAATGAAACTACTCTATTCCAAGAAGTATGTACTTTGCCAGATCTTGGTGTAATCCATCCATGTTAGTCATGCATTAATAAGGAAGTACATACTTTAAATTATAGATCTTTGGGATGAGTCCACAGAACCCAGTGTAAAATATCTACTATAGACTTGTAGTGTTTTAAAGTGCTTGCACCCTTATCAGATATATCTGTTTTTTTTCCCCCAACTTGTTTTTACTGTGGTTTCTTACAGGAGCAGAAATGACTCATCACACTCTATACTGGCAAGGGTGACAGCCCACAAAAGCTGGAGCCCACTGCACAACTGGCATGCAGCTCAAGTGGATGGAGAATGTCCTTGTGGTTCAGTTGGTCTGAGACACAGTCTCTGCCTCATTCAGGAAGCTGGGTTTGTCTGAGAGTATTTTCAGCTTGAATTGGCTCAGAATAACAGTACAACCTATGTGCAGTGCATACGAGTTTAGTCACGAGGCCATTCCGTCTCCAAATATGTAAGGTGTCATCTTAGCTCAGAAACTGCAATGAAAAAGTATCTCACAGCAGTGACCATTTGAAAACTAAAGATGACAGAAATATTCATGCACAAGTTTTAGGTTAGATTCAGGGACGCTGTTCATAACCAGAATCCTCAAAATTTGGACATATAGATTCACTAAACATACACTATATTTCAATTTGTTATGAATTGATTCTACCTATAGATCTATAGATTTCTGTTACCATTTAGCAATTTATTGAAGAATTTTTAATTCAATACTAAAAGCTGACATTTGTAGGAAAATGTTAATAATCACTCTAATTAAAGGCAAAACCAAAATCCAGAGGTAATTGCTATTGGTATAACAATGTTGTAAAAAACTGTGAATGCAAAGCCAAGGCATGAAGTACATTTCATAGATTCTGGAATATCACTGAAAGATGTAAAAGAAGCAGATATGGTAACATCACGATAGAACTTGAGAAAAAGCAAGGAGTTAGTAAATGACTCAACATATTTAATATCAACAGATTTGATAAAAATTAAACAAAACAAATAAAAAAACTGCAAGAAACACTGAGATTGAAAAGTATAGGAAAGATACCACACTATTTAATCAGGAAGATAGGTTGCATTTTATTAGCCAGTGAAAGTATGAATAGTACGACAATATCCAAGTTTCAGTGTGTGCAATAAAAGTACCATGAATCCAGAGAATGGCTACAGGAGTAGGAACTTGTAAAAGTTTTAAGGCTTTTGACATAGAAAATAAACACTGAATGGTATTCCTATAAGCCGTGAAAAACTTGAATCTGAGAATGTAAACATTGGGTGACTCCAATTGTATTCCTCTCTCTGAACATCTACAAATGACCAGAAAAGTGATAATGTATTGATTTGGATGTGGCAAATAAATCTCATAAAGTCAGCATATTCACAATTACTGATTCTGTGAGTAATGTGGATTAACTACATAAGATGCCAGAAAAGTTACAAGATTTATAGCAGCCATAGTGTATCACACAGTTTCAATATGGAACATTCTCTTGCAAATTATCTTCCCTATTCATTATGAAAACTATAGATTGCTGCAATGTTTTTCATTCATTAAGGAAGAATTCAGATTGAATACTTTGATCAATATTAAAGGCATCATTTAAGTGTGAAGATTTATAATCAAAAGTTTTATACTGGTAGATTATCAAATACTTGCAACTGTAAAATCTATGACTATATCTTCGATTGCCTGAAATAGTGTGCTTTTCATTACCAGAATTTTAATTACTTGTCATTAGAAATTCAGGAAGGGGTTATCAAAATGACATGGAATAACTTACCATATAGCATAAAGATTGAAACGCCTATCAAGTTTCACCCTATGGGTTTAATACATGGGTTACTAAATCATTTTTCCAATATAACTTCCATCAAAATAATGTTATTCATTTATATTCACAAAACTTTCAACTACCTTGAGTATATTAAATATTTACAAAAATTATAAGTTAAGGTAGTTAATTCTATATTTAAGATTCATAAATAAAATATTCCCCAATCTAATCATATCATAGAATTTATATGGCATATTAAACAAGGAATTTGTAATCTAAATATATAAAGTACCTAAAAATTATATGGTTAAGAAATTGAAATCAAGCTTGATAGTTTGTCTTTCTACTTTTGAACATTTCATTTTCATTTCCTGTATAATTTATATAATATTCCAGCAGACTTTCCAATTGTGTCATAGAATTTATGGTTGCTAAAACCACTTTTGAAAGTCTAATAAGAAAGCAAATCTCAGCTATGCAGTCAAAACCTGTGCTATACATTATGAATATGAATAATTATACATAATCAGACCAATAATAGGTGACCACAGGGTTTAAAAGGTTTAAACACAAACAAGTCTTAAGAAATTAGAAAGCACTTCACATAATTTACTTTCAGTATACAAATTTATAAAACTGATAAAATAAGATTTTACATTCAATATTAATAATACCATCTGGCTGGTTTAAGTTACATGTGATTAGAATGTAATGGTGGCTAAATTTTAAGTATTTTAAGTATCTAATGTTTAAAGGTAGTATGGTTATCGAAAAAAATGACAATTTCTTTAGACATATTGATACATGAAATATGATTGCTCCTTCTGTGACTTGATTAACATCTTGTGTCTCCAAAAACATTAAGTCTGTAAAGGATAGGAATGGATTTGAGAAGCCTCTGGCAACTCTGCTGAACGTGTTCTTGTCTTCTCTTAGTGATTTATAAGAATGCACTCAATTATCATCATAGTACCAGACTTTATGGAATAATTGCTAAAATTTCATGAGATGTTTATAAAATGAATTTTACTTTAGGAAAATATGTTTTAGGTTTTGAAAAATATATTCTAAGCAAATTAAAAAAAAACTCACAAATTTAAAGAGAAATAACAGGAGCTCCAATCTTCGGATCAGTGCTTTACATTCGCATTAAGCATATACATAGGAGCAAGGTTTTTATATAATGTCACAATTCAATGGCTCTCAGCACAATTTTACTACCAATGTACTGCTGTATAAATGACCGATATGCATTACTAATACATTTGTGGTTTCTAAGATGATGGTATTATTTTCAGAGATGTACTTTTACAGGTAAATATTCTTCACATTCATTTGCCATAGCTGATGTTTTATGAACGTAATTTCAATGAGAAAAGTGGTTTAACACCTCCCTGGATATACACATACATTAACATCAGGTCCTGTTTGCATTTGCCACTTTGGCAAAAGCAGCAGCTCTCTGATTTTTTTCATAACCTCTATAAATAAAGATTGGTTTTCAAAGCTCCAATAAACACTGCACTCTTTTTGTAAGCAGGATGCCAATTTTATAAGCCATAAAGTTTAATAGCGGGTTTACTTATTAATAAGTGGAAAGACCTTGGGGAGCAAATATTCTTAAATGAGGATGAAAAATATGACCATGGTTAAAGGATTATCTGTCATTTACAAAAAATTTTAAAATATAATTTTAGTGTGAAATGACTAGGCAAAAGAGTTTCATGAGTATAAAAGTTTATCAGTTTTATTGGTGAAGATTATATTAATTTTCAAAGAAAGGATATTTTAAACTTTATAATTAACATTCATTTTTAATTAGCATCACTGTGGCTGTTAGGAGAAATGAAGACCTAGAGAGAGTTCAAAAAGATATGAACTATCCCACTGTAATTACCACAACTCCCAGCAGGCCTTCCCTCATCTGATTAACACCACAGCGGGGTGGGAGATCCAACACACAGCTAACTGCCATAAGCATGAGAAAAATAACAAGGCTGAGAAGACACAGAGGAGAGCTCCCCTAATGTTGAAAATTAAGAATCCACACTTCTTAATATTGTTAAGAGCAAACTCCAAAACCTGATCATTTCTAGGAAACTCAAACTCATGTTGGCATCAACATTTAAAAACAAAGAACACAAACTGAAAAAAAAAATCCAAATGTGAACATTTCAGTGAAATACAACTGACAGTGGGAAAACAATTTCTTTTTACTTGAAAGTAATAATTAAAATAGTTGTTTCTTCTGCCATGGATCTTTTCTACCACTAATCGTGATATAGAAAAACAATTGGTTCAAAATCTGATAGTCATGGACATAATGATTTTCAGAAAATATGCAGTTTTCTATGGATGTCCAGATATCCATATATACTCACGTTTAATTAACAAAACTCATGTGTCACACTGAGTAGTCACAGTCATAATGCTTTGAATATAATGTCACAAATTAATCAAAGAATTGTAAGCTTCACTCCAGGGGATGATTTCTAACATTTTTAATAATACTTTTTTTTCTTATTTTGGTAAAAATAATTGTTTCTGAACATTCTATGGCATGGTTAACTATGTAATTTTATTTTATTTCAAATTTGCAATTTCAATGTTATTTTTCATAAGTCCTGATAACATACATAGTGCCAAATGTGAAATGGGCTTTGGCCAGTAAAGATTAAGACTCAAGAAAACATAATGGCCCCTTCTTGATCAACCTCTGATACGCATTGGTGGACATTTTCATTTTCTGTATTTATGTATACAAATGATATCTAAATACTGTTTTAGCAAAATAAACTAATGATATTTAAACAAAAGAGAAAGATGTAAATAGGATCAACTATAGCATGTTCAGAATGCATTGATACTTTTGTGGGCTGTATTCACAATAATCCTGATAAATTCTTGATCATTCCATAAGCTGCTACATGTCAAATTCTTACATACTCCATAACATAGTTTTACAAAATGCATAACATAAAAAGTAAATCCACTAAAGTTTGTAAGAATCCCACCTTAAATTTTTTTTTCAAGGGGACTCTACTTCTGAAGTTTGTAAAGAAGAATCTCTTCCATAATTTTCTCTTAATTTCTTGTGTGATAATATCTTGTTTTTGCCCAACTTCCAGAAGCACTTTATAGAATCATCTTTTTTGTTTGCATAGTATTATTTTTTCTGTGTGGCATTTCTCATATTATTAGTTAACATATTAGATTTAGGATTCATTAGAATCCAGAATGTATTGTTTCATTAGTTATATTTACAGTTACTTTATTAGAAAAATAAAACACAATCTGAGTCTCTAGATGTTAGAAATTAATATTATCTCTTAGGGACTCAAGTATACATGAAATTGGCACATTAACAGATTGTGCATAATATATACTTTTTAGTTAATAAATACTTTTTCAAAATAGAACTAAGGTAAGGAGGAAAATCTGGTTAAATAGATTATTAGAAGAAAATGAATTTATAAAATATTAATAATGATATATAGTTACATATAACATAAGCTATATCTTGTGTGAGAAATACTTTAGTTAAATGGTTTTTCTTTGTTAGTATGACAAAAACATCTTCCATAAACAACTTAAGGGAAAAATAATCTGCTAGGGCTCACAGTTTCAGAGTTGTTAGACTCCTGTGCCTAAGAAGTTCTGGAAGAACAGCAAATTACATATTAGCAACCATGAAACAGAAAAGAAAGACCTAAAGGAAAGCTTCATGATAGAACACAGTTCATGGACAAACTCTAATTCTCCCAGAGTCCTAATTCTACTTTTAGAAATTTGCAATAGTGCCATTAAATTGTGAACCCCTCACAGGTTCACTATACTGGTATAAAAGAATGCACATGATCTAATTATCTCTGTAAGCATCCTCCATCCTTTATACAGTTTCATACTGTAGTAATGCAAGAGCTTTTTCATCCTATCATGTTTATAATGAAGATTACCCCTTACAGAAACACTTCATTATTTACTACGGTTTTAGTGAATATCTTAGAGTGTCAAACTTTCTGAGACCATTGAGTATTTTCTTCACCTCTTCTCTATAACATCCTATGTTATACATTTTGTATTGCTTGCCAATATTGAAAATCATATTAGATACAAATTTCCACCATATAATTGATTTAAAGAGTTGAATCAGACCTTGGATTAGGTGAAAATAATGCTGAAAAATATAATAGTCACTATGAGGAGCATCATATGTAATTGAGAATATTATCAATGTATTGATAAGTACTATGCATCTATGTGCATTTGTTTTATGTATGTATCATCTGTCTATCCACATAAATGGAGGAAGGTTAAGACACATTTTAGATCATATCATTAAAATTTTTATTCCACTGGAAACCATAAAGTAAGCAAAAGAAAATGCAAAAGTTACTGAGTGTGCTGTATAAAAAAATAAAAATAGAAAAACATAGAAAGAATAATCATTAAGAGAATTTTTTTAAAAAGCTAGAATGTGATGAAAAATAAAATTGAGTACAGGTGGAGGAGAATGTCTTTTAAGAGGAGGCAATCTTGGTTATAAAGATGTTAAATTTTACCTAATTGCTTTCTAAGAAAGACTAGATGCCATACTTGTTTCAAGCTATGTGACTAAGCTTTGTGATTATATAGTGCACATCCACTGCAATCAGCCATCAGAACTTTAATGAGAACTCTAGTTCAGAAAAACAAGTCATTTTTTCAGAGGATGATGCAAACTAAAATAGCAGAAGAGCAAACTACACAAAGCAATCATCTTTGAAATGAGGAATTTTGTGAAACATCAGGAGGGGCAAATCATGCATGATGATATGGGAGTGCATCAGAGTAATGAATTACCCTTGACACAGGACTAATAATGGGTTTTTGTAATGGTGAATTTTCCCCACTGTTTTTACCTGAAGCAGATTTTCAATGAAATATTTTCATAATTATGTACAGTTATTTCAATGAAGTTGAAGTCTTTTTTATCACCATGAATATTTGCAGATTGTTGAAAATAAAATCCCTGGCCTTTACCCAAGGTTTTGTGATAATAGTAATGTGATATAGTAATCCAGAGTCCAACAATTTGAGAGCTGGGAATAATGTTATAGTCTTTGATTTACACTTATTATTTTTAAGATCAAAAATTGGTTTCATACTTTAACTATAAACAAAAATTACCAAACAGAATAACCTAGCAAGTCCTCCCATGATAAAATAAGTATCACCAGTATTTAGCGATGAGTCAGAATAAAAAAAAAATAAAAAAAGGTATGTTTCTCACTATAAATTTCAAAGCGAATGTAAGCAAATCCCTAGTCAACTGTACTTTAAGCCACTTGGTGTTTCAAGAGGATTTGGTTTATTCATCCTTGAGGTTCCAGGCTTTATCGGGTAGAGAAAATCATAAATGTTCTAATGAATCTTTAAAAGTTTTAAAAGTACATTGAAGCACAGACCACTGATTGTAAATTATAGGAATGGTGTGAACAGTACCAACAGCAACATGTACGTATAAGTTTTACCTTGTTTGTGGAAATGTGTTTGGATTGTAATTCAGAATAACAAAGTTCATTATCTTGATTTCGTTTCATTTTTTGCAAGAAATTAGCTAATTGAACCTTGAAACTGCTTTGTCTTTCTGTTATCTTGACCACATTTGCACCCAACTGTATTTCTTTATACTTTTCTTATTTTTGTATCTCAGACACAATGTCAATTTTGCTTTCTTTTGCTCTGATTCTGATTTGTTTTAAAAGAGGTCTTGACTCCCTACAAAGCTGAACTGGAACTTTCTACACTTTTAGGTTGAATTCCTGAGATCAATCTTTATAAGTGAGTAACATTTGAATCTGTACTTACAGGGCATTTGGTACTTTTGAATTTCTGATATGATTTTTGCCTTCCATGTTCACATCTTATCCTGGTTTTACTTACAGTTCCTTCTGTTCTCTTTACAATTAGTATTTCTGCTCTTGTTTTGCACCTCTGAGTAACAGGAATGTTGTTAACTAACAGGCTTTCCATCTGAGTCACAGCAATGCTGTATATTACCAGTGTTTTTCTTTGAATATAATATTCTGTTGATAATATCCACCAACTCTTCTTAGTCTCCATTCTTAACGCATTGTGATGAATTTTTAAAAGAAAAATGGGGTGTGGGTGTGGGGAAGATTGTAGGAGCCATAGGGGTCAAGAACACTACAAGAAAACTCACAGATTATGTTCGGCTAGAATCTCCTGCTTGCTCCTGCATGGTCTGAGCAGCGCCATTTCTGTCTCTCAAAACTCCGTCTACACAGAGACTTTCTGAACAAAGGGAAGGCACCAAAATGCCCAGTTACACGTTCTTGGTTGCTATGTCATCCTCTTCCCGGAAGTGGCCAGCTGCCAAAGTCCCTGCATAACGTGTTCAGCTTTTGACCATACTTGGGAACAAACCTGGCTTCGGGCAGATATGTCATCACACCCAGCCTACATTCTGTAAAGTCTCCCTGCTTTTGTTTGTAGGCCTGGCTTCTCTGGCCTCCATCTCTAAGAGTGGAAAACCAGTCCTGGAGTTAGTTGTTTTGCTCAAATAAACCTGATGTTATAAGTTTTCAGTTTGGCTTGATTTGATGTACAGCATCAGCAGAGAAACACAAGTGTGTGTGTGTATGTGTGTGTGTGTGTGTGTGTGTGTGTGTGTGTGTGTGTGTGTGTGTGTGTGTGTGTGTTTCAGGGAGAGGGGAGACACAGAAAAACTATTAGAATCAACTAACCAGGGCTCATAGGGGTTCGCAGCAACTGAAATAACAACCAGGGAGCCTGCATGGGACTGACCTAGGCTCTCAGTATATACTCTGCAAGGAGTAGCTTGGTCCTCTTGTGGGACTCCTAACAGTATGAACATTTTTCTTTCTTTCTTTCTTTCTTTCTTTCTTTCTTTCTTTCTTTCTTTCTTTCTTTCTTTCTTTCTTTCTTTCTTTCTTTCTTTTTTTCTGGTTTTTCGAGACAGGGATTCTCTGTGTAGTTTTGGTTCCTGTCCTGGATATTGCTCTGTAGACCAGGTTGGCCTCAAATTCCTAGAGATCCACCTGCCTCTGCCTCCCCAGTAAAGGTGTGCACCACCGCTGCCCAGCCCTGACTCTTTTTTTTTTTTTTTTTTTTTGGTTTTTTGAGACAGGGTTTCTCTGTGTAGCTTTGCGCCTCTCCTGGAACTCACTTGGTAGCCCAGGCTGGCCTCGAACTCACAGAGATCCGCCTGGCTCTGCCTCCCTAGTGCTGGGATTAAAGGCATGTGCCACCACCGCCCGGCTAGCCCTGACTCTTTTATTGGCTTTTAGGACCTTAGTCCTCGTATTGGTTCACCTTGCCCAGCTTTAAACATGGGGAGGTGCTTAGTTTTACTGCAACTTGACATGCCACATTTTGTTGATACTTTTTTTTTTTTTTTTTTTTTTTTGGTTTTTCAAGACAGGGTTTTTCTGTGTAGCTTTGTGCCTTTCCTGGAACTCACTTAGTAGCACAGGTTGGCCTCGAACTCACAGAGATCCGCCTGGCTCTGCCTCCTGAGTGCTGGGATTAAAGGCGTGTGCCACCACCGCCCGGCTAATAGATTTTTGTTTGTTTGTTTGTTTGTTTGTTTCCAAGACAGGGTTTCTCTATGTAGCTTTGTACTTTTCCTGGATCTCGCTCTGTAGACCAGGCTGGCCTTGAACTCACAAAGATCCGCCTGGCTCTGCCTCCCGAGTGCTGGGAATAAAGGTGTGTGCCACCACCGCCCCGCTTGTTGATACTTATGGGAGACTTGACCTTTCCTAAACAGAAACGGGGAAGGGGTGGATTGGAAGGTAGGAATAGAGGGGGTGGGATGGGGGGAAGGGCCTGGATGAGAGGAGGGAGGAGAAACAGCAGCCAGGATGTAAAATAAGTAAATAAATGAATAAAATTGTTAAAAAAAATGAAATTGTGGCTTAGTTTCTATTGATTTCTCTTAGGGAAGTTTACAATGATAAACAGCCAGTGAGCAAAAAGAGATACAAAATGTACTGTTTGAAGGTTTAAATAGAAGAAGAGCACCAGGAGATCTAATGCTGGAACCAAGGCTTGTGCTGAAAGAGATAAGAAAATCAATGTGAGGTCTGATCTGCAATGGGATAAAGGACAGTGTTCCCTCAGTGCAGGAAAAAGTATGGCTATCCCTGCAATTTGTAAGACAAATAGACCAAAGCAATTTACTTCCCCTAAAAAGTAACAACAAATCAAAATGGGTGCTTTTATTCAAGGGGTTTAGTACTCATCCAAAGTCGGAAGCTGAATTCAACAGTGTTCCAGCTTTGCCATCATGAAGAACACACACACACACACACACACACACACACACACACACACACGTAAACAAACAAAGATTTGTGCATCTTCCTCTGTGGTTAAGGAAAGCCCATGACACCAGGCATGTAGCAACAGAGTGGTAAGTGAATGGAGGGCCCAAGAAGTGTTTAACAAGGAAGAGCACACCATGTGGACTCTAAAGATCAGAGTCAGTTGTGGAGGTCACACTACCAAAGACAGGATGGTTGAAGCAAGTAGTTTAATTCTACCATCATAATTTCCTGAAGTTTTTCTTTTTCTCTTAAATTATATTAAATAAATACAAAAAAAAACAAGTAAACAAACAAACTAAACTAGGTTGTTGTGATCTGCCAGAGACAGCTTCTGAGATCTAAACTAAGGGCTTCTGCAAGAACAAGTGCTCTTTATCACTTGGCTATTTTCCTGGCCTTAATTTACCTAGAATGGTATCATTCAAGATCTCAACTTTATCAAGAATGAAAGTACAATCTTTCTTAATACGTGTGGAATCATCTTGATGTATTCATAAATGCCAATGTAAAATCAAATTACCAGAGTGAACTAGGCATGCCTAATACTGCAAGTATACCACAGTAAAAGATGTATCTCATTCAACAAGTGGTAAAGTAATATATTATGAAGTTTGTCAACCTATGATGTTAATAATAAAACAACATTAATAAAATTAATAAACCAGAAGGTAAAAAGCAAACCAAAATGCCGAATACCGGGTTAATAGGCATCTAGACGGATTCCTCAACAGATGGCAGAGCTTGTCCTTTTCCCTGTGTGGAATCACCATGGAAATACACAGTACCTCTGCCTCAATTAGGTTAAGCACTTTTCCCATCCACTCAGGTCCAATGAGGCCCTCACATTTCACATTGCGATAGGTCACACTTAAGAAACAGGTTGTATTCTAGGTTGTATAGAGCTTCTACTATACCAATTATCCCAGGAAGCAAGCTAATTTTCAAGATGTTTCTTTTCCAACTTACATAAGCAAGCAAGCAAAAAAACAAACAAACAAAAAAAACTAACCTGTTTCAGTATGCTTTTTAAAAAAATTTTCCTCTTTGATGGTTTCAGTTTTTGCAAAGCAGCATAGCAATAATACTGACTGTAGGCCTGCCCAGGGCTGGGACCACAATTATAAATACCATTTAATACTAGGAAAAGTGAAGTAAAACAGGAGATGCTTTAGGAAGATGGAAAAGTAAAACTTAATGCAGAAATTCTAGAATCTCCCTCCATCTACCCCTCTTTTCCATCTTAGCTGACTAATCTTTTTCCTCCAGGAAGTGAGGAATCTGGCATTTGGCTACACTGTAGTAGATGCTTGACTTCTCCACCTCACCACTAATGCCCAACTGATAGCCATCCATCATGGTAACTGTGACATTACTCACCACCTAGTTACACTGGCTCTGTATCATAAGGATGTCATTGGTGTCTGTAGCCAGGCCAACACTGAGGACAATGCTGTACTGCTTTCACCCTACAGGGTCCACACCCACTGATGGGGAAAGGAGTACCTTGGAAAACAAGACAGAATTTTTTTTTTCCTTCTGACACTGCAAAGCACTTTCTGCTCAGCCAGAAATCCACAAGCTGGACTCTATATCTAGATACCTTGAAACAAGCCAGGTATTCCATGCCATTTACACTCAGCTTTCTGTTCTTCAGGATGACACCCTAATGGGACTTAGATACCAATTTACTGTCTTGACTACCAAGGGCCTTGCTTCCTCACATCCTGGGCTCTATGCTTCTCCATTTTACCTTCTCCAATGTGTCACTAGACCTGTTCAATAAAGGGAAAAAGAAGCCACCAAACATCTTGTCCTCTGTGGTGCATACCAAAGCCAAGGCCAAGGCCATCCTCTACAACCAGTAGTGTTCTACAAACTTGCCCTCAACACGAATTGAAGAAGTGTCTATTTATGTTAAAGTTCAACTTCCTGAAATCATTCTTGGAGGCTCTATCAACTTTACAGACATGACACCTTTACAGCCCAGCCACTCTGACAATTCCAGCAACACTATTGCACATGGTGTGACAAGAACTCTCACCTACCAGTACTCTGCAGATTCACCAGCGGACACACGTTGAAGAGAAGCCTTGCATCTGCAAGATATGCTGCTGAGCCTTCACCATCAAAGGCAACCTGAAAGTACACTATATGCTACTTGAGGTTAACAATAGCTCTACAGAGGTCAGAAAGCTACCCATTGGAAACACTATGGATGTGTGGGTATTTTATTTCTTTACTGAGTGTAAAGTGTCTCTGTTTATTGCCTCAGACTAGCTTTGGGCTGGAGTCTCTTTTGCAAGATGCTAGAAAAACTGCATATGCTTTTTTTCTTCATTCTACTTATTTCATTTCCTTTTACCCTAATATGATGTCTGTATCTAGTAGGGAGGTGTTTTTCTTTGAAGCAATAAAACTACGGATATTTTCTAATCCATGCATCTAGTTTGTGTCCCTTTATAATTTTTAAACAAAATGACTTTATGTATATGGGTGTCTTGCCTGCATGTAAGTTTGCATACCATGTATGTGTTTTGTGTCCACAGCAGCCAGAAGAGGACATTAGATGCCCAGGTACTAGAGTTACAGACAGTTGTGGGCTGTCATATGGGTACTGGGAATTGAACCTGGTCCCTTTGGGAGAGTATCCAGTGATCTTAACCACTGAACTATCTCTTAACCTCTAGTGTATGTCTCCTTATCAGGCGATTGAAACCATTCATGTTACGAGTTATTACTGAAAGATGTCTATTAAATCCTGTCTGTTTGTTGTTTTGTGAAGCTTTCTCATACCTCTTCTGATTAAAACTTCTGTATTGTTAATGTATCATCCATTCTTCTTGGGAATGTTCCTCCTTTATTTTAGCCCAGGGTAACCCTTACAGTATCCTCTGGAGAGAGCTCTCTTGGTGCTAATGAATACATTTAATCTGTTTTATCCTGAAAGTTTAAATTTCATCTTCAATTTTAATAGACGCTTCTGCTGGGTCTAATCCGAGTTTGAGAACATTGTCTTTCACAACTTTGAATAAATCTTTCAAGGGTCTTCTGGATTTCCTAGTTTCAATGAAATAGTAAGATGGTGTCCTGATGTATCTACCACCATAACTAGCATGACCTTTATCTCATAGATTTTAAAATATTTTATTTAATCTGTGTTTTGATGTTGAAACTTTAGTATCTATTTGCTATGCCACTGCAAGTTTATTCTCCTATTTGAAATTCTGCAGTTTCTTTTCATATAATATTTTAATTATTGTTATGTCATATATAAAATATTATAAATCATCAGTTTTCTGCAATTTTACAAATATAACATGATTAGAACTTCTGCAGTTTTAGGATTTACTATTAAAAGATCATGTTGCATACAAGTAAAAATAATTTTCGTTTTTCCTTTCTCTTCAATGCCTTTTGTATTTTTTCTATTATTATTCCTGCTATGGTTCTAGTAACATAGTCAATAAAAGAGGAAAAAGAGGACATCCTTATTTTGTTCCACTTAAAGTCAAAGCTACAAACCATTGTCTGTTTCCTATAACGTTAACAGTTACTGATCCCTTCTGCACATAATATTGATACAAAGTGTTCAATTTTGTCAATTTCTTGGATATGTTCAGATGTACATGTGATATTTTTAATCTTCTTCCCTATTACTTTCTCATATATGTATATATATATATATTTATATATGTATGTATGTATCTATCTATCTATATATTATATTTCCTTTTGGGGGGGACTGAGTCTCTCACTGAATTTGCCAATTGGCTAGACAAGCTGACCAATACCAATAAGGTTTGGGAGCCTCACATTTTTCACAACCTATGCTGGTACTG
This sequence comes from Peromyscus eremicus, assembly GCF_949786415.1. NCBI lineage: Eukaryota > Metazoa > Chordata > Mammalia > Rodentia > Cricetidae > Peromyscus > Peromyscus eremicus. The sequence goes on from NC_081427.1 coordinate 21,581,625, forward strand.
TAGCAATTCTAAATCATGCCTAATACTTGTTTTTACATACATATTAGGAAACCAAATTCAAGTTTTCACAGTTGGGCAGAAAGTTTTCAACCAATTAACCCATCTTAATAATTATTTAATAAGAACCAAAGGAATAAGACATGAGAAAACTGCCTGGTTTGTTTCTATGAAATGTTAAGGCCAGCATACTGGTATGCTTACTTTTCTTTTATAATTCAATTCTATTTGATAAGTGAAGACCATGTTGAAACTAGTTTTTTTGTGTTTTTGATTACATGTTTTTACTTTATTGTTTGGATTTATTTAGAATGAAGCAAAGAGGATTAAAATCATTTCAGACTCCAACTATACACAAAATTGTTGCATGCTGGGAGCAATTAAACAGAACTGATCTCTCCCTCTGTACTGTCATGTCTCACACTGACAATGCTTTGAAATAAAGAGTAAAATAGCTCACACATAATTAACCAGTACAAATAGGAGAGGATTATAGAAAGTGTTATATCTAACCACATGATTATCAATGTGATTTTTGAATGCCCTCCTACTCAGTCTTTGTGGGCCAATGTTAGCACCAAACTCATAGGAATATCTTTAAACATCATTTTTTTTTTTGACACAGGGTTTCCCTGTGTAGCTTTGGAGACTGTCCTGGAACTTGCTCTGTAGACCAGGCTGGCCTCTAACCCACAGAGATCTGCCTTCATCCTCCTCCTCCTCAGTGTTGATTAAAGGATTGTGCCACCACTGCCTGGTTTACATCAATGGTTTAAATAGATTAAATTAGTAACAAAACAAACATAATTGTATTGTCAAAGGGATTTTTTCTGAAGTTACTAATTAAAACATTAAGCCAAATTTCACCATTACATAGCAAATTTATGAAGTTTGCCTATATAGCCAATTTATGTATATTACTGTTATATAATTTTTCAGCCTAGAAAACAAATAATTTTAATAATGGAGTAGTTTAAAGTTTTTCTTCTTCACTTGGGAAGAATATACACCAGATTATGGAATCTCCATATCCACATTAGAGAAAATTCTCTAAGGACAGAAGTCAAAGGTATAAACTATGGGATACATTTTTGTAAAAGATTTATTTTATTTATTATGTACACAAGCCAGAAAAGAGCACCAGATCTCACTATAGATGGTTGTGAGCCACCATGTGGTTGCTGGGAATTAAACTCAGGACCTCTGGAAGAACAGCCAGTGCTCTTAACCACTGAGCCATCTCTCCAGCCCCTACATTTCTTATTTAATGTAACATTAGACTAACGATGAAACCAAATAATCAGGCTAGTATATTATGTGAAGATGTATGTTGTACCCTAATAAAATTTGCCTGAAGATCAGAGGACAGAGCAAGCCACTAGATTAAACATAGAAGCTAGGCAGGGTGGCATACACCTTTAATAGCAACCCTCGGGAGGCAGAGATTTGTCTTGATCTCTTTCAATTCACAGCCACCTGGACTGCATGAGATTGACTCAGTCTAGGAGAGAAATAGAGCCTGGATGTGGTGGCACACACCTTTAATCCCAGTACTTGGAAATCACACGTCTTTCTTAGCACTTGAGATCTCATGCCTTTGCTTGGGAAGCACACACACTTTTAATCCCAGGAAGTGATGGCTGGGCGGAGAAAGGTATATAACGTGTGAGGAGACAGGAAATAAAGTTTTTTTGGCAGAAGTGTCTCTTTTAGCTAGAGGCTTTTTCGGCTGGAGCCTTCCGGGTGAGGACTCAGAGGATTTCAGTCAGAGGATTTGTGGAGTTGGTGAGGTGAGACATGTCAGTGGCTTGTTACTTTGTCTCTCTGATCTTTCAGTATTTACTCCAATATCTGGTTCTGTAATTTCCTGACAAGACCCTTAGAAATTCATGATATATCTGTTGCAATATTATGTGCAATATTCTTTTGTGTGTGTGTATATGTATATGTATAGATAGATAGATATAGACATACACATAGGATTTCATTATATATGTTTGTATTTTGTACTATACATACTTTAGAACTCCTTGTGTATGTATACACATGTTGTATATTACTTTATTTAAAACATAAAGTTTTATCTGTTATATTCTGAAAATAAATCGTTTTGACATGCTATTTCAAAAAGAATGATCCAAGTGGAATAAAATGTATTATCCTAGGTCTCAGTATCAGCTATCACTAGGCTAAGTTCGCTGGTAGTTGTCTATGGTTTATAACTAAGTTTATTCAATATCCTGAGCTTGAGTATAGTTCATGCGTTTTATATTCCTCCTGAGTCAAGAAAACTAGCTGGGAACTTGTTTTCCTTATAGAAAAGCAGAGTCATAAAACAGAAACTGCTAAGAGGTGAGCTGGAAACAAGGCCATGACCTAGCATTATCTTCTCATAGTCTACTGATCATGAGGTCATATATTTGAAGTCAAAAGCAAGTGGAAATGAAATCACTTCATCACCAACTATGACCTTCACTAAAGTCAAACAACTTTGGTAATATATTCAAGTAGGTGGACAGCAGATCTAGAGAATGGAATCTGACTTATGCAAAAATCGCTGCCTTTTAACACACATATCAGATGCAAAAATGGATGTCACAGTGTTTTTATTTTCCTCTCTAGCTGCCTCAGTTTTCTTAGTGATCTACTATGAATTCGTTTAACATACCTGTTCTTGTCATTGCTCCAAAATTGAATACAAAAAGTACAACATATTCAATAGCTACACATGGACTTTAATTTTATCATGTATGGGATCAGAAATTGAGAAGCTTGTGACAAGTCATCACTGGTCACAAAAATACTAATGCAATGAAAACTACATAACAATAATGTCTACAGTGGATTATCTCACGTACTTCATCAAATGTAGATATTCCTCCTCTACTAGAATTCTCTTATCAGAAAATGAAGTTCAGAGAAGAGGCAAAAATTAATTATGTTAACATATTAAGGAACTATAAGAAGTGTTTCAGATACAAGGAATATTAGAAATTAAAATCTATGTTCTAACTGCAATGTGGATGATCCATACAAGAAGAGACAAGTACCAGGAGATTAACAGCTTTGTAAAACTTAATAAAACATGATTGTAAAAAATCCATCAGCCCATATTTGAACCTAAACCCTAATTACTCCTAAGACAGTTAGTTTAGGAGGGTTCTGTAGCTGTATAGACATCCCCTTGTATTAAAAAGAAAAATAATGCTGTATCCTAGATTATTTTTAGTAGCATAGAAGTTTGTAAGCTATTTGCTCAGACATACAAAATAGGGTTTTATGATGTAAGCTACTTTTTATTGCTGTTATTATTACAAAGAAAGAAATTTTAAAACATAAGCATTTTGTCTATATTCAAGGCAAAAACATAGTTCAATTTCCTGCCACAAATTGGATGTCTGTGGTGGTATTGTGTTCCCCAAAATATTGTGCACACTAAAAAACTTATCCGGGGTCAGAGAAGAGAACAGCCACAATATTAAACATTCAGGAAAGGCAGTGGCAGCACACCCCTTTAATCCTATCATTCCAGATGCAGAAATCCGTGTGTTCACGGATACAGCCAAGCATGGTAACTCATGCCTTTAATCCCAGAAAGCCAGCCTTTCCCAGGGAGTGATGGTAGAAAGCAGAAACGTATATAAGGTGTGAGGACCAGAAACTAGAAGCATTTGGCCTGGTTAAGCATTTGGCTGGTTAAGCTTTCAGGCTTCTAGCAGCAGTTCAGCTGAGACCCATTCTGGATGAGGACTCAGAGGCCTCCAGTCTGAGGAAACAAGACCAGCTGAGGATCCAGCAAGGTGCGTTAGCTGTGGCTTGTTCTGGTTCTTTGATCTTCCAGTTCACCCTAATACTGGCTCAGGTTTTGTTTTATTAATAAGAACTTTTAAGATTCCTACTACAGATGTCCATCTTCTAGACCCTTGTTTTCATGTAATTCTATATAAACAGAAATCTTACTTAATTTCATTTTGTCACTTCATTAATATTTTTCATGTGTTGTGTAGTTTCAGAATCCACAGCAAAAAAATATCATTTTTCATATCAAATTTCATTTGCTACCTCAGTAATATTTTCCGTGAGTTGTTTAGTGGCAGAATCCAGAATAAGAAAACCTGAATTAATTTGATAATATCTATTGCTTTCTTTTTACACACTTATGAAGACAAATGTATAAATAGCTAGCCTAGATACATGTAGAAAATTGTGGTCTAAGAAATACAGTGAGCCATAAAACAGACATTTTGAAGGAAAGGTAGAGACAGAGAGTTAGGGAGAGTGAATACAAGGGTCCAGTCCTCCAGGGGAGTCTGGTTATGTGTATGTCTGCCATACCATTACTATAAAAAAGCATGGCAGACATACTTATACCATTTTATAGTAATGGAAATCTAGAAAAAAAAAAAAACATCTTGAGACTGAGGCATATGAACCAGCATGTGAAAACTGAGAAGAAAATTAAAAAAAAAAAAGTGGGAGGTAAGCAGCAGGGAGAAACAAAGGTAAATGTGAATTCTACATTAGATTTAACTGTATCGTTTGATTTATGAATAGAAGTCATTGATCTCCCAGGGTGAGTGCAATAGACATTTAATTTCATGGAAGACAGAGAGAAGACTTACTTAAATTGTTAACAACTATAATAAGTAGAGGAGATGGGACTGGATTCTTTTTATGGAGACAAGTTTATTTCATCTATGACTATGGGCAACAATGTAGAATATGGCTACACAGATGTTGGCTTAGAGCATTTTACAGAGCCTATACATAGCCTGTCTATACAATTTGTTATCCTCAAAGTAAAATGATATGATCAGGTCACTGACAATTTCATCTCGTTGATGGTAGGGGATTTGGTATTAGTGGAAAAGAAAGACGTGGTAAGTGGCTGTGTTAATGAATATAAAGATATGCAGTGTTTTAATAAAATACCACAGAATAGATAGTGTCAGGAGCAGAAATGTATTGCTTCACAGATTGAGTCAAGAATTTCAAAACCAACGTTCTAATATGGGTCAGTTCTGAGAACATGAAGCTGGTGCTCTGGATGGTATGCATATGGCTGCCTTCTTCTTGTTTGTTCATCCAGGAGATGCTCTGTGCTGAAATTAATTGCATATTTAGGAGCGTATATTTGGATGTTGGACTACTCTAAAGACCTTAGGAAAAACTAAAAACTTCATGAAGAGAAACTCTTCACTTTATACCATGTTCTGAGATAATAATGATTATGATCTAAATTTTTTGGAGAGTCAACTCATTCCATAATGTCTTTGCATATTGCCCTTAGTAACATCTGTCAGACATTGTCATCCATTTAAAATTTGTCCCGTTTATGTGTTGGTGTACAAAAGTTCAAAGTTAATGATAAAATCATAAGTCATAACATCATGACTCAGACGCAGATAAGCACATTAAAGCACTCGAGTGTAAGAACTATAGTATTAGGTGTTAGAAACCATTTATCATAAATATTATGTAATATGTTAGAGTATTATTTTGATCAATGTAAAACCATCAGCATACAGGGGATAATGGAAAAGTGGGTTTCAGATTACTTCAAATCACTGTGTTGATGAGGTTCTAAATTGTCATGGTGATTATCTGTGGTCTTATTTTAAGGTACAAGGATGGAAAAAGTATAATTATAATTGGTTTGTCACTATTCTTAGACACCATTCTCATCCATAACTCTATTAATAAGGTACCATATTACTTTGATTTTTCATACTTATGACAAAATGCTGATGAGCTGAACTTGGAGTGCAAGTATTTTTATTTTTTTTACAACAAATACAATTATTTTTTCCACTTTTATGGTACATTTCCTACAAGAAAAGATAATTTGCTAGAAAGAAAAATTTGTTGTTTGTTTTATTCTTTTCAGTCACATGGGGAAAATAATTTGTTAAAACTAGTCTCACATGTATGTATAGGACATTGGCCTGATGATGATATGCTATATTGCAGTATTACTTATAAACACAAGTATTAGAAAACTGTGTTGAGAATATTTAATCTACATCTTAAAACTATTTCAACTCTCGAGTTACCTGCCTCTTGTTTTACATCCTTTAATTGAACACATAAAAACAATAAGCTCTCACCCATAACCAACAAAACTGTTCATACTTTTTAATAAAACTTGCTTTAGGACAAATATTATATATATTGGAAATGGGTGGAAATGTAAGCTCCATAACCATTAAATACTGATGAATTGCCTCAGAGTAATTAATTGCTTTCTTATCTTGGAGGCTAATGCCATAGGGATATCAACAAATAAATATTTACCAGATTTCAAATACACTATATATATACATATATATGTATATGTATATAAATATATACACACATATGTGTATATATCATATATTGGTTATTGCATATTTGAAGAAAGATGATTATGTGAAAATATGATATAGAAATGCAACAATTGTCCCTTTGTTGACTGCTCCATGTTTCTCCTCACTATGACCAAATACCTGGTTTATGGGTTAATTTTGGCTAACAACTTGATGGGGTCTGGAGTCAACTAAGAGACATGTCTTTGGGTTAGTCTATAAATATTTCCTATTACGATTCATTGGAGGGAGGGGTCTCTCCCATTCAGCCCTTTCCAGTGTCAGCCTATATATCCATAAGTCAGAGGGACTGTTGCCTTTGTCTGTCTTCCTGTCTTTGCTGACCAGGACGTCTGTCTTCTTGTGGCTGTTGTTGTCTCCTTTACTAACAAAGGAACCTAGCTTCTCTACCTTCCAGTGTCAGCCTTGGAGCAAAGGCTTTCCAGAAGTCCTCAAGGACTTTAGTGCAGAATTAGGACTGCCAAAGCATCCATTTTTGGAAACTGAGCAGCTTCTTCTTTATATATTCCCTCAAGGGTTCCCCAGGCTTCCCAAGGCTTCCTTACCTCTCCAAAGGAGTACCCATCCCATATTTTGTAAACCAAAATGATTTAAATTATTCCCACCGCTCCCCTTCTCCCTCATTTTCTTCTAAAGAATTCTGAGTAATATAGATTGTTGTACTAGAGAAGCAAAATTAAGAGAATGGATTTATCTAGCAGGTTTAGAGGTATCTGGGGCTAGTTCTGTAACTTTAGAAAACTCACAGGTAAAAAAAAACTTCTCAGGTAGCATGGGGAATATTTAATATTGAAGGCCTATAGTGTCAACTATTTAAAGAAATATGTAAGATAAATGCCTTTGATACTCCTGGTTTCCGACAGTTTAAAGCAGCTCTCCTGATAGAGTCACCCCAATGACAAAAAAAAAAAAATAGTAATTGAATAAGTACCATTTTGAACATTTGTGAAAAGCAAGCCACAATGGCTCTAGTCAGCTCTTTCATGTAATTCTGGGTAAAGGAAAGAAAAGAATAAGGTCAGAAATAACAATTCCAATCCTAGTTAACTATAAATATTCTATAGTTTTCTAAATAAGCCCTGGAAGAGGATCTTTCCCCCTACAGACCAAAAGCTTAAGTTATAAAAATAAAACTCAAGATCTTGTCATACTAGTACCTGGTTTACAAGGCAGATTTTAGTGTCAGGCTCAAAGAGTGTTAGCAATCAAAATGCGGGTACTGATCACATAAGAGTGGAATCCTGTATCTTAGGTTGGATATGTGTTAGGGAATACGGAGGCTATTGAATTTATACATTTTTTTATATTCTTATATTGTCAGAGAAAGTAATCTCTCTAACCTTGGTAGTGAAAATATCTCTACTGTCTCCAGTATTACCCTACTTAGGGAAATGAACATACACCTAATATTTCTTAATTAATACAAGCATAAATCTGGTATATATGTTTGGGGATGGATTTAAGAATAGGGATAATGGTAAAAAGAATGTAAAACTAAATCAGATGGAGTTTCTTGATATGGAAAACCTGAGTAGATATTCTGTGTTTAGGATTTCAACTTACCCAGTTAAAATTATGCCAACAGTTTATTTGATTGTTTGGCTGAAATACGGGTCACAATATTGCCTAATATGAATGCCTTTCACCTCTTAGTTCACTGCTGATGAAGGAATTAAAAAAAAAAAACATGAGAATTTAGAGTGTTTAAGTGGGTTTGACATGCAAATCTAATAACCCATTATGGGTGTCTAGAAAACACACCATTCACTCAAAGTGTAATAAACAGATTTGTGAGAGGGTGGTCAGCAGAGAACAACACTAATCTTTTGCTATTGCTTCATGTCTTGTCCTTTGATGACCAACCAACCGTCTCTGGCAAGTTTACTCCATTGGGCCACTTTTGCCATGGGAAGGGTGTGTGTATTACACACTGCAATATTTCTAACTGAATAACTCACTTCTCAGCCGTACGTGTGCTGCAGTGGGAGGGCTCACGCTTATGGAATTCCCTGGCCCTACTTTGTTCTCCAAAAGTTTAAAGCATTTGTCTTGATAGCATGGTGAAATAGCCTTTAAAGAGATACTTGTATGGGTACCTGTGCGGCAATATCCTAGAAGGATGAGGCAGATTTCTCCAGAAAGAAAAATCTATGAGATGCAGAGTTTTTCTTTGTGCTAAGCAGTATTGTCTATATTAACTATTCTAGTTACTGAATTATTGAAATAATCTTGCCAAATGTAAAATTAATGTAGTTTTATTTCAGTAGCCATAATATTGTCTATTTCATTTTAAATTATTTATTAATACAATAATATTGTTCCATTCCTTACTTCTTGTTATAAAATATATTTGTGATTTAGAAAATAACTTCTGAATTCATAAGCTTGCTGATTTTCTTACTTATATTTATGAATGTGGCTGTTTAAAAGTGCATTTGAATGATGCAAAAATAATTTCCTGAAAATTTCACAGTGTAGGTGTATACACATTCATCCTAACAAGTACCAAAAAACATCAGGATCAGGAAAGAAGTTTATAAATTCTTATGCCATAAAAAAACATAAAAGAATTATGAAAATACCACTTTAATTAATAAGGCTGATCAAACCACACACACACACACACACACACACACACACACACACACGCACACACGCACACGCACACACACACACTCATACACTAATACACACATACACTCGTACACAAACCAAATAAAAAGATTAAATGTAAAAAGAATAATAAATTGTGTTAGATAAAAGCTAGTAAGCAGGGATGAAACTTCCCAGTCATTACCAACCTGACTTTTGCACAAGAACAAACTATATGATCACTTCAGCAGTAGTGTCTTGCCATCAAGTTCTGGTGGGCAATCAAAAGCAATATCAATAGACTGTATTGATTCATGGGTCTCCAGGACACCTCTAACCACCAAATCCAGGGAAGTAACCTAGGCAGATTTCTTTTTTCTTTTTAACAATATGTGGTTTCTGTGAATAGAGCAATCTATAATGCTTAAGGTAATTCCAATTTACCTATTTTACTTGAACATATACGAACATACAAACATACATGTATATATATATATATATATATATACACACACATATATATGAGACTCATGTGTATACATCTATACATACATACACACATATGAGTCTTATAGTATAGCAAGTTTCATTTTCATTTTGGTATTGGTAAACATCATCAGCATAATAATTTCCCCATAACTTTCTCTGACTTATCTACCTATCCTTTCTCAAAGAGTGGCAAGATTTTTTTTTATTCCCTAGTAACTTACATATAAGCCATCTTACCCTGCTGTGACCAAGCTGTTTCATGGCAAACTATGTCCATGAATATTAAAGTGGCATGGAAGTAAGGGGATGGACAACCACTTTCTGACTGTACTCAAAGCCCACTGCATGTGTGGAAAGACATAACTGGCCTTGTAAATGGCTGGGGAACTCACAGGCCCCATGAATGAAACGTATTATTTTGATAAATGAATATAGTATCAAACTGCACTCTTAATTCATATTTCTATACTTCTTGCACTATCACATCTCTCATACGCCCTCAAAGATGTTTCTTCGTGCAATGGACAGCTGTTAATGCAAAAATCTCACAACTGGCCAATATGTGTCTGTGAAATGCTCATCTACAAATGGGACATTTATATCATATCCCTTCACCCCAAGGCTCAGGGACCACTACAAAAGAGGAGATGACTAGCTTGTGAGAGCTGGAGGTCAGAGGAAGACTGCATTTCAAAAGTGTGTTATGGGCAGTACAAGACTAGTGTTCTCATGATCTCTACATTAGTTGTGATTGTTTGTATATGATCTGTAGATGGTCAAACAAGTCACAATGCAGCATAGATGGAGGAGGTGTTTGTGAGCACCCACCCCTAACTGAGGAGCTAGTGACATTTGAAGGCTTCTTATAAAAATCAGATTGATCATCTGGTAGATAGACCTACTCCCCTAAGTACATAGTTAAAAAATGAAGCAAAATAACAATAACAAAAATCAGTGAGTTAAAAAATATGTAGGATACCAAGTGGGAAGGGAGTGAAGGAGGGGTGATGGGTTTGGGAGGAATTAGTGAGAGGAGTGGAGGGTGACTATGATCAAAGTGTATTATATAAATATATAAGTGTATCAAAATTTTTCTAAGATTATTACATTGAAACATGTATGATACATCCTCTCTAAATGATATAAGAAAACATCAGTGACAAAACCAAGCTGAAACTACTCAGATTGAACTAGAATGTGAGCTCTTCTACACAATAGTGTAGTACTGTGTGTCTCAGTTAACGTTTTTGTCCTTCAATTGTATAGTTTTAAATAATGGTTAATATGATCGAATTTATTCATTTGCTGACATCCACCTAAAAATGTATTCTTAAGCACAAAGATAAGTGTAACTCTTGTCCCTCATCAAAAGAGCCAAGAATGGAGAGATTGCGTTATATTCTAGTTTATGTTGCGGTACATGTCTATACAGCAATACAAAAAAAGGTCTCCACTTGGTAAATCAGCATTGCTAAATACATCTTGAAAATCAAGTATCCATTCCTGGTGGTTCTGCCTTGACATTGCCTGCTGATTCCTTAGATCTTGGAGACCATTTAGTGGATGTTTGGCTAGTAGAAGTAGTGTGGACCTGAAGATGCAGCTGTGGCAATACCAGCAGCTGCCTGAGCACAAATTTGTCTTGGTCCCCTCTCAAAGAGAACTGAAAAACAAACAGTAATAGTTCCAATTATGAATAGTGATCAGCATATTGATCATTTGAAATATTTTAAGAGCTTCATAATCTTTCTGGCATTTATATTTAAAAGTATACTTTTTAAATTTCTTAGAAAACAGAAAAGCAAAAATTTATTTAAAGATAGGTAGAAATTGTTGATTTAAATGATGATATCAAAACAATCACTTTTTTTTTTACCAGGTGGTAAAGGATATTATTTAAGAAATTATATTACTTAAACATTTCAGAACAATATAATAATAAACATTTCCAACTCATTCATAGAATAATTATAACAAAATATTTAAAGGAACATAGATACATTCACAATTTAAGATTAACATGGTTTGACTATTTCCAAAATAAATATATGAAAGTAATTGTCAAATGTGTAATCAAATTTTATCATGGGATTTTTGTGAAATATTCCACATTACTAAGGTGATACATTATATCAGCAGATTGATTAAGAAAACCCTACCTAGTACATCAAAGAAATACAAATCTATGCTGAAAAACTCTTTAACAATATCTACTCAAAATGACTTGTGGTGGTATTGTGTTCCCCAAAATATTGTGCACCCTAATAAACTTATCTGGGGTCAGAGACAGAACAGCCACTAGATACAAAGGCTAGAAAATGGTGGCGCTCACACCTTTATTCCTAGCACTCCAGAGGTAGAAATCCCTCTGGATCTCTGTGAGTTCAAGGCCACATTGGAAACGGCCAGGCATGGTGACACACGCCTTTAAGCCCAGAAAGGGAGCCTTTAATCCTAGGGAGTGGTGGTAGAAATCAGAAAGGTATATAAGGCGTGAGGACCAGAAACTAGCAGCATTTGGCTGGTTAAGCATTTGGTTGGTTAAGCTTTTAGGTTTTGAGCAGCACAGTTCAGCTGAGAGCCATTCAGATATGAGGACACAGACGCTTCCAGTCTGAGGAAACAAGATCAGCTGAGAAGTTGGCCAGGTGAGGTTAGCTGTGGCTTGTTCTGTCTCTCTGAACTTCCAGTGTTCACCCCAATAACTGGCCTCAGGTTTGATCTTATTAATAAGAACTTTGAGGAATCATGCTACGATGACTGCTTGATATTAAACTACAGACATACCTCCTTTCATGTCTACACTGTTTCAAAATGCATGTGCATCTTTACCAAATAAAACCTGTGTTCATGGCTTTCATTGCTCCAAGCTATGGAAAAAATAAGAATAAAATGGATATGTTCCCCTTTCTAATGGTTTCAGTCTGCGGGCTCAAGTGGTAAGAGTGGCATTTAACCTGGTGTACTGTTTGCAAGGGATTAGATAGATCCTAAGGGCTCTGACTTCCTCAAGTGAATCAATCCATCAATGAGTTCATGACAAAATTTTTGTGGAAGTGTAGGAAACTAGAAGGCAGATCCCATCTACAGGAAGAAGGCAGTTGTGGGCAGGCTCTCGGGAGATGGACTTTTTCAAAGCTCCTTCTCTCAGCTCCCCAGCTTCCAACTAATGAGCATTTTCTCTTCACTGGCCCCTTTGCATGATATTTCTGTCATGCCTGAGGCCTTTGAACAATTAAGCCAAGTAAGGACTTAAATCTTGAAGACCTCTATAATGAGAGACAATATAAAGTCTTCCTTCTTCTCAATTACTTTTTATTATATATTCTGTTACTATTGTGACAATTGGCTGACACATGCTTGCCTGGGAATTTCAGTAACAACCAAACAAAAAATTACTCAGATTCATTTTTCTTCTTGTCTATACAAAAAGACTAACTCCATGTTTTCTGGAGTAATAAGCATCTTGAAAACAATCCTTTCTGAATCCCATTCTCTAGAATCTCACTTCTTGCACCCAGGTTCCTGTCCTGCTCAAAACTTCATATTATTTCCTTTAGTGATGAACTGTTATGTGGAAGTGAAAGATTTAAAAAAAAAATAAATACAATCTTTCCTTCTAATATTGATTTTGGTCATGTTCAATCACAGCAACAGAGACTCTAACTAAGAGAGTCATCTTCTGTATTTATTCCTTCCGTTCCTTTCCTTTCTTCCTTCCTTTTTTCTTCTTCCTTTCTTCTTTCTTTCTATCTTTTTCTTTTGTGTTTTATTAAAAAATTATCCTGGTTGCAGATAATATAAGACAAAAGAATGACATTTTTCAGTCTTAATTCCACTTTTACAAACAAAGTTACACATAGTTAACACATTTGGAAGGTGGCCATATGCTTTGAGTTACTTAAGCAATACTCCACTAGAATACATTAAGTAACAATTACCCCCAAAACATGCTTACTAGAAAGCATGATACAAAGCTAGGCAGCTTTCCATACTTAAGTGTAGAACAGCAAAGGGGAAAAATAGCATCATTATCAAATAATGTCAAGCTGTTCAACAAATCACATTTATAACAAGATTATTAAGGAAGATGGTATTACATAAATCAACAGTCTCTGCCAGTACACAAGACTTCTGAAAGCCTTGTTTGAATGTTTCATTTATTAATACACTAGTTAACAATGTGTATTTAGTAAGGCAATGTCGTTAAGTATATCTTCCTTCTATCATGCAAGGTTTCCTTTACGCAGAATGCTTGAAAAACAGAGCAATGTTTTAGTCATGCTTGTAATTCAGACTGATCTCTTCTACAAAACTACTATCAGCAGTCTCCACAAAATGAGCTTTTTATCATGCACTCATTTCTCAACATGTACACTTTTAAGTTCTAGGGAAAAAGTAATGTTAACCTTCTATCAAAAATTAGAGATTATTCCTCATGTCATTTCTACTTTGTGGAAATAGATTATGCACCTTATGCAAGGTAACATAACATTGTAATTTAGGTGATCATAAAAATTGTCTTCAGTTAGAAAGTAAAGCATAAATGATTCTTCTTCATACGTTACTGCCCCAGTATTCCTCAAACTAATGAGCTCTTCATTATTTGTGTTTCTATCATCAAATGAATTCCTAATATTAACAGTACATGTTAATGCAGCTCATTCTGAAAATGCCATGCAAGGATATGACAACTTTTTACTGTATAATCAGATGGTTCTGAGTGATAGTACAGTAAATATTTCCTCAAGCAATTCAAATTTATGAATTTATTACAGAAATCGAGCATGTCTTTGGCATAGATTATAATCAGCATGTCTGTAGTACCAAGTTATATCATTGAAGCACATAAGTCCATAAAGGAAGGGATTATAAATTATGGAGATTAAGTTAACGGAACTCTAATTTTGACCTATCTGCCTAGTAAAATTTTGTGAATGGTTTAATGAAGAACCCATAGAATGGATACTGTAAGTTTATATTTATCCCCTTGTTCACTACTTAAAAACACCCCAGAAATTTAAGTGCCTTTTATTTTTATGAGACAACTCTCCATTTATCTTGGCTATAAAAAGGAATCCAGTAAATGTCTCAACTAACGAGACCAGTGAGTTACACAAAAGGGACAACACAGAAACGTGTTGTAAGGGTTTTGCTTATTTATACAGATTTGTAGGAAATAACTTTTATTTTTAAACAATTTCAGCAAGCATATTACTGAATGATATGAATGTATTGATTCATTTATGTCTTGATTAATGTGATAAAAGGATGAATAAACAAAGTGAATGATCAATACACAACATGATCTCTTTCTGGAATCAGGAAATCAGTTCTATGGTTCTTGAGTTTCTCTTAGCAGCCAGGCATGTATTTAGTTATGTATAACATTAGAGGTTCAAGTCATTATTCTAAAATGGTCTGGAGATTGAAAATGGACTGAATGGTTACTATTCAGAAATTATCTATTATAACTAAGTCATTCTTTATTACATCAAAAACTTTCTCTGTTACCTCACTTGTCTCTTTTCTACAATCAGCTCCAGAGAGTAATGGGTTAATATGCACAATCTTCTAAGCACAGTCAACCACCTTTAAAACAAGAGGAACCAAAATGGAGCTTTAACAAACTCATTGTTGTACAAGAAATAATCCTAAGCAAACATCATTTTTATTATTGGATTATTCAGTTTAGCACGAGTTCCATTCCATCACAGAATATCATGTACTTTCTTATTTTTTTCTTTTTCTCATGCTCTCACCCATATCATTTATTTTAATTATCCCTTTTACTTTTGAGATTTTAATGTTATTATACCATTTCCCCAGTTCCTTTTCCTTCCATATAGCTTCTCCCTTAGTCTTTTTCAAACCCATGGCCTCTTTTTGTGTGCATTGTTGTTTCATGCATCTATAAAACAAGCCCCACACCCAGAGCTTAGGGAACATCCTGGAAGAAGGTAGGACAGTATTATAAGAGTAAGATGACAAGGGAGTTTGCTGCTAGACTGTCTGGAGCTACACTCTGTCTGTTATTCATATTCATCTCCTTATACTCCATCTTCTCTCTTCCCTTTTCTTTTCTTTCTTTCTTTTACTTTATTTTTTTAAACTTTACATTCTGTTCTGCATAGTAGGACAGTAAGGACAGATACTTTTTTATTTTGATATACAGATGTCTGTTAAAGAAGTGTAAGAGAGAAATATAAACTGAACTATAATCTCATTGAGGGTGATTGATAAATGTCTGTAACTTCAAAAACATACCTCAGCATAGTATATGCAGGAAAATAATCCGAACAAATTTCTCTAATTTATAAATGTAAGATTTTTTTAAAAAGTACTTATTACATCCAAGTGATGTCTCTGAAAGTAGACATTTAATATAAACAACTAGCAATTTCAAAATGTTTTGTTGTTTTAAAGCATCTTTATTAATATTTTCTTGGTACTGGAAAATATTTACCTTTAAATTTCCATCATATATACTAGGTTTTTCATTCTCCCATATGAAGTTGAATATTGTTCTTTCAAGGTCTGTGAAAATTTTGGGGGGTTTTTGAATGGGATTGTATTGAATTTGTAGATTGCTTTTGGTAAGATGGCCATTTTCATTATGTTAGTTCTACACGTCCATGAGCATGGGAGATTTTTCCAATTTGTGATTTCTTCTTCAATTTATTTCTTCAGAGACTTAAAGTTCTTGTCATACAGGTCTTTCACATGTTTGGTTAGAGTTATCCCACGGTATTTTATGTTATTTGTGGCTATTGTAAAGGGTGATGTTTTTCTGATTTCAATCTCGGCCCATTTACCATTTGGGTACTAATCATAGGAGGGCTACTGATTTTTTTTGAGCTAATCATGCATCTTGCCACATTACTGAAGGTGTTTATCAGTTGTAGGCGTTCCCTAGTAGAATTTTTGGGGTCACTTATTTATACTGTCATATCATCTGCAAATAGCAAAAGTTTGACTTCTTCTTTCCCAATTTGTATCCCCTTAATATTTAAAAAAATACTTTACAATAAAGCAACTTCTGGAGGCTTCACCATCCCTGACTTCAAGCTCTACTATAGAGTTATAGTAATAAAAACAGCTTGGTATTGACATAAAAACTGAAATGTGAAGCAATGGAATCAGACTGAAAATCCTGACATCAATCTGCACACCTGTGAAGACCTGATTTTTGATAAAGAAGCCAAAACTATACAATGAAAAAAAAAAGAAGGCATCTTCAACAAATGGTGCTGGCATAACCAGATGCCAACATGTAAAAGATTGCAAATAGATCCATATCTATCACCATGCACAAAACTCAAGTCCAAGTGGATCAAAGACCTGAACATAAATCCAGTTACACTCAACCTTATAGTAAAGAAAGTAGAAAGTAATCTTGACTGTATTGGCACAGGAGACCACTTCCTAAATATAACACCAGTAGCACAGACACTGAGAGCAACAATTAATAAATGGAACCTCCTGAAACTGAGAAGCTTCTGTAAGGCAAAGAACACAGTAAATAAGACAAAACAACAGCCTACAGATGGGAAAATATATTCACCAACCCAACGTCTGACAGAGGGATGATCTAAAAAATATATAAAGATTTCAAGAAACTGAACAGCAAAATACCAAACAATCCAATTAAAAACTGGGCTACAGATCTAAACAGAGAATTCTCAACAGAAGAATCCCAAATGGCTGAAACACATTTAAGGAGTTGCTCAACATCCTTAGTCATCAGGGAAATGCAAATCAAAACAACTCTGAGACACCATCTTACACCTGTCAGAATGGCTAAGATTGAAAAAAAAAAACACTGATGACAGCTTATGTTGGAGAGGTTGCAGAGCAAGCGGAACACTCCTCCACTGATCGTGAAAGTGCAAACTTGTACAGCCACTTTGGAAATCAGTATGTCAGTTTCTCAGAAAATTGAAAATTAATCTACCTCAAGATCCAACAAAACCACTCTTGAGCATATACCCAAGGAATGCTCAATCACACCACAAGAGCACTTGCTCAACTATGTTCATAGCAGCATTATTCATAATAACCAGAACCAGGAAGCAACCTAGATGCCCTTCAATTGAAGAACGGATAAAGAAAATGTCATACATATACACAATGGATTATTACTCAGCTGTAAGAAGCAGACATCACCGGGCAGTGGTGGCCGAGCTAGACAGATCTCTGTGAATTCACGGCCTGCCTGGTCTACAGAGAAAGATCCAAGACAGGCACCAATACTACAAGGAGAAACCCTGTCTGAACAGTGTGATCAGGATCTATCCCTGATGCATTAGACGGCTTTCTAAATCCCATTACCTATGGTCGGACAACTTGCTCTCCCCTGATAAATCGGGGATGGGCTTGGTCCTGCCTTAACTAAATATACCAGGCTTAGCTGTCCCCCCATGGGAGGACTTACCCTGTTGGAGGAAGGAATGAGGGGTGAGAGAGAAGGTAGTGGGAAGTAGAAGGGGATCTGTGGTTGGTATGTAAAATGAATAAAAAAATCATATATGGAGATATAGTTATTTCTATATTTTTATAAGTAAAATAAATGTTTATTACAGTTTTTTCTCTTTCCCACACTCTTCCCCGACCCTAGCTCTCATTTTGCACCGAATTTTTTCTTAAATATTTTTATACATTTATAATGTTTATTCTGTTTTTTAACTCATTATCTTTATTTTATATTTTTAATTAAAAAAATTATTTTATTCATTTTACATACCAACCACAAAGCCCCTCTCATCCCTCCTCTCCTTCCCTCCCATTCTCTCCCCAACCTCCCTCCTAGTCCCCTCCTCCAAAAGGGTAAGGCCTCCCATGGGGAGTCAGCAAAGCCTCCTACATTCAGTTGACACAGGACCAAGCATGAAGGCTGAGCAAGGCATCCCACCATAGTGAATGTGCTCAAGAAAGCCAGCTCATGTACCAGGAATAGATCCTGATCCCACTTCCAGGGGCCCCTGGAAACAGACCAAGCAACACAACTGTCTCTCATATGCAGAAGGCTTAGTCCAGTCCCATGCAGGCTCCACAGCTGTTGGTCTAAAGTTTGTGAGTTCCTTTGACATTGGTTCAGTTGTCTCTATAGATGTCCCCATCATTATCTTGACACCCCCCAACCTTTCTCATACAATCCTTCTTTCCTCTCTTTGACTGGACTCTCAGAGCTTGAACTGGTGCTTGGTTGTGGATCTCTGCATCTGCTTTCTTCAGTTACTCGATGAAGCTCTATGATGAGAGTTAGGTTATTCATCTGAATACAGCAGAAGGCCAGTTAAGGCATCTTCTCCACTATTGCTAATAGTTTAAGCTGATGTCATCCTTGAGGATTCATGGGAAATTTCCTAACACCGGGTTTCTCCTTAACCCCATATATCTCCCTTTATCAAGATATCTCTTTCACTGCTTTTTCACTTTGTCCCTCCCCTAGTTTGATCTTCCTGTTCCCTCATGTTCTTATCACCCATCCCCTCTTGTCTTTTATCTCCTCTAGCACCTAGTTTACTGCAGAGATCTCATCTATTTTCCCTTTTACTGTCCCTCTTAGAGTCCTCCTTGTTTACTAGCTTCTCTAGAGCTATGGTTTGTAGTCTGTTTATCCTTTGTTTTACATCTAGTGTCCACATATGAGTGAATACATACTATATTTGTATTTCTGAGTCTCGGTTATCTCATTGTTGTTCAAACCTTAGTTGGTCTTTTAATAATAATAATAATAATAATAATAATAATAATAATAATAATAAAAACCCATGGTCAGGTATCAGGGTGAAAGCTGAAAGATCAGAGAAGCAGAACAGCCAGCCACTAGTTTTATCTCTTGGAATCCTCAGCCTAAAGAGTGTAAGTTCCTGTTTCATAACACCTTATATACCTTTCTCTGCCCAGACATCACTTCCTGAGATTAAAGCCATCTGTGCTTCTTAAGCAAAGGCATGAGAGTTTAAGTGCTGGCAATAAACGTGTGTGTCACCTCTGCCTCACCTCTATGTCTAATCTAGTGGCTGGCTCTCTTCTCTGACCCTTAATCAAGTTTATTAGGGTACATAATATATCACCACACTTCACTCAGAATGATGTTTTCTAGTTCCATCCATTTGCCTGCAAATTTCTTGATGTCATTGTTTTTTACAGCTGAGTAATACTCCATTATGTATATGTATAACATTTTCTTCATCTGTTCTTCAGTTGAGGGCATCTAGATTGTTTCCAGGTTCTGGCTATTATGAATATCACTGCTGTGAACATAGTTGAGCAAGTATCCTTGTGATTGATCATGCCTTGGTACATGCCCAAGAGTGGTATCATTGGGTCTTGAGGTAGATTGATTCCCAATTTTATGAGAAGACGCAATGCTGATTTCCAAAGTGGCTGTATAAGTTTGCACTCCCACCAACAGTGGAGGAATGGCCCCCTTACTCCATGTCCTCTCCAACATAAGCTCTCATCAGTGTTTATTTTTTAATTTTTATTTTAGTCATTCTGAAAGGTGTAAGATCTCAGAGTCATTTTGATTTGCATTTCCCTGATGACTTAGAACATTGAGTGATTCCTTAAATGTCTTTTGGCCATCTGAGATTCTTCTGTTGAAAATTCTCTGTTTATATCTGTAGCCCAGTTTTTAATTGGATTTTTTTGGTATTTTGCTGTCCAGGTTTCTTGAAATCTTTATATAATTTTGGAGATCAGTCCTCTGTCAGATGTGGAGTTGGAGAAAATCTTTTCTCATTCTGTAGGATCTCATTCTATCTTATTTACTGTGTTCTTTGCTTACAGAAGCTTCTCAGTTTCAGGAGGTCTCATTTATTAATTGTTTCTCTCAGTGTCTGAGCTACTGATGTTATATTTAGGAAGTGGTTTCCTGCACCAATGTGTTCAAGATTACTTTCTATTTTCTTTTCTATAAGGTTCAGTGTAACTCAATTTATGTTCAGGTCTCTGATCCACTTAGACTTGAGTTTTGTCCATGACTATAGATATGGATCTATTTGCAATCTTTTACATGTTAGCATCCAGTTATGCCAGCATTATTTGTTGAAGATGCTTTCTTTTTTTCCATTGTATAGTTTTGGCTTCTTTGTCAAAAATCAGGCAACACATTTTCTTAAATATGCTTTCTAATCCTATTAATTCCCCTTCCTTTCTATACTTCCATTTCAAATGTTCATGTCATTGTTATTATTAATTACTACTACTTACTACTACTACTGTTGTTTTTGTTGTTGTTATTAGTAGTACTACTGTTTTTGAGATTCATCACGTTAAACCATGATACCCTGTGTGACTTTGAGTTTAGAACTAACCAGTAGGGTCTGGTAGGCAATATTTTAGGTACATAACTGAGTGAGAAGACTGCTCCTTCTCCAGGATCCATGGCCATCCAATATGTCTATGGTACCCTCCTCAAGCCATAACTTCAAATGGATCTGTCCAAAATTGTGTAGGTCCAATTCTGGGAAACACAGCTGCTGTGTGACCATGACTGAATTGGTTGTGCCATCCCTTGATGTCAGCATTTATCAAGATGTTTTATATTTTCTGTTTTCCACAGTGATCCCTAAGCTTAAAAGGTTATTCAACTCTTTACCTTGATATTGGTGTGAAATAACTACATTAAAACCTATTGTCTGCATTCATTTCAATTTCTCAATCAAAATCGTGAATTCTATGTTAACAGAGAACACAGGAGAAGAAACAACGATAACCATAGAAGAGCCAAATAATTAGCCTGCTATGTCGATGCCAAATGATGTATACTTTTTAAAATAATTATTTTCTCTTATGTCACATCCTGACTACAGGTTACACACCTTCTATTCCTTACACTTCCCCCCATATCCCCTGTCTCCTAGATTCACTCTTCCTCTGTTTTCCTTCAGAGAAGGGTGGGCATCCTAGGGATATCTGTAGAATATGGCATAATAAGTTACAAAAGGATTAGCAACACACCCTCATATCATGCTAGACAAGGCAACCCAGTAGCATATCAAAGGTCCCAAGAGCAGGGAAAAGAGTCAGAGAAAGCCCTTATTCCCAGTGTTAGGAGTCCCAAAAGAACACCAAGCTACACAACTATAACATTTATACAGTGGACCCAGTGCACACCCATGTAAGCTCAATGATTATCTCTTCAGTCTCTGTGAGTTTCTATGAGCCCTACTCAGTTGATTTTGTGGGCCGTGTTATTGTGGTGTCCTTGACCCCTCTGGCTCCTACAATCCTCCCTCCTTCTTTCCATTGTGGTGCCCCAAGTTTCACCAAGTATTTGTCTGTGGGTCTCTGAAAATGTCCCAATCAGATGACGGATGAAGACCCTTTGATAAAGATTGGGCTAGGCACCTATCTATGAGTATAGCAGAATATCATTAGGAATCAATTCATTTAAATTATTTTGGTCAGTCGTATTTGCTCCTATCCTAGGTCTCTAGGATATTCAGCCAGTTCTTGACAATCCAGACAATGAAGGGAAATGGCTCTCTCTTGTGGCATGGGCCACTAGTTGTACCAGTCATTGGTTGGCCACTTCCACCATTACCCCCAGACATCTTACAGGCAGAACAAACGTTAGGTTGCAAGGTTTGTGCCTGGGTTGTTGTCCCGGTCCCAACACTCAAAGCTTTGCCTGGTTCTAGAATAAGACTGATTCAGGCTATATGTCCTCCATTACTTCTTTGTTAGAATCACCCTTGTAGATTCTGGGGAGTTACCACTGACTATGTTTCCACATTCTCCCCCACCCCAATTCCAGCAGCCTTTCTCTCTCTTTCTCTCTGTCTCTTTCTGTGTGTACTCTTTCCCTCCATTCTTGTCTGCCCTCAGTCGACCCTTAAAATCTATTCCATTACCCCTTCCCAGGCAGATCCATGTACAATTACCCTTTGAGTCCTCCTGTTTGTTTAGCCTCTGACTATAGCATGATTATTTTTAACATCTCATATCCATACCATGTTTGTCTTTCTGGGTCTGGGTTACATTGCTCACATGATTTTTTGCATAATTCTATCTACTGGCCTGCAAATTTCATGTCATTTTTTAGCATCTGAATAATACTCCATTGTGTAAATGTATTACATTTTCTTTTCCGTTCTTCAGTTGATGGACCTTTAGGTTGTTTGTAGTTTCTGGCTGTTATGAATAAAGCTGCTATGAATGTAGTTGAGTAAGTGTTCTTGTGGTAAGATGGGACATCTTTTGAATACATGCCCAAAAGTGATTGTCATTCAAATTTCTAAAGGTCTTATAATATAAAAACCTGTGCCAGATGTTGGTGTAAATACTGAAAGATAAGAGAGACAAAGGAACCTGCCACTGCCATGTCTTAGTTCTATCACTCCTTAGCCTGAAAAGCCTCTAGTTCCTGTCTACTCATGCCTTATATACCTTTATCCACCCAGCCATCACTTCTTGGGATTAAAGGCATGTGTGCTTCCCAAGCAAAGGCATGAGATCTCAAGTGCTGGGATTAAAGATGTGTGCCATCACTGCCTGGCTCTCTTTCTCATCTAGACTGAGTGAATCTCATGTAGTCCAGGGTGGCTTTGAACTCACAGAGATGCAGATGTATCTCTGCCTAGTGACAGCTAGGATTAAAGGTGTGCACCACCATTTCCTGGCCTCTATATTTAATCTAGTGGCTTGTTCTGTTCTCTGATCTTCAGGCAAATTTTATTAGGGTACACAATATATCACCACAAGTGATAAATAGTAGGCTAGATCAACTCAAAATTTTCTGAGGAAACACCACATTGATTTCCAAAGTGGCTGTACAAGTTTGAGCTTCTACTATCAATAAGGTTTTGCTTATGGTTTTGATCCTAAGATCATCTGACAGGTAGAACATGACATATCAAAGTAGTTTTGATTTGCATTTCCTTTCATGCCCTAAAGATATTGCATATTTCCTGAGGTGTTCCTCAGCCATTTAAGATTCTTCTATTAAGAATTTTCTATTTAGAGTTGTAATCCATTTATTAATTGGATCATCTTGCTTCTTGAGTTTTTTATATATTTTGGAGATGAGCCCTATGTTGGTTGTAGAAAATCTTTTCCCATGTTTTGGTTGCTCTTGTGCCGTATAGGCTGTGTCCTTTGCCTTACAGAAGAATTTTCAGCTTGATGAGGTCCCAATTTATCAATTGTTCATCTTCGTACCTGTGATACTGTTGTGCAGTCCAGGAAGTTGTCTCCTGTGCCAATACTTCAAAGCTATTGCTTACTTTCTCTTCTTTCAGGTTCAGTGTATCTGCATTCATGTTAAGGTTTCTGAGCCACTTGGACTTAAGTTTTCTGCAGGGTGGTACATATGGATCTAGTTACATTCTATTATATGCTGACATAATGTTAAAACAGCACCTTTTGATAAAGATGCTTTCTATTTTACATTGTATATTTCTAGATTCTTTATCAAAAATCACATGTATATAGGTGTGTAGATTTATGTCTGGCTCTGCCATTTAATTCCATTGATCAACGCTTCTACTTTTATGCTAATACAGTATAGCTTTTTCTATTACTACACCTCTGTAGTACAGCTTGAAATCAGATACGATGACACCTCTGGAGTTCTTTTATTGTATAGGATTGGTTTAGGTATTGTAGATTTTTCTTTTTTTTATATAAAATTGAGTATTGTTCTTTCAAAGTCTATAAACAATATTGTTGAAATTTTGTTGAATCTGTAGATTGTTTTTGGTAAGATGGCCACTTTTACTATGTGAATCCTACTGAAAAATCCATAAGCATGGGTGATTCTTCTGTCTTCTGATATCTTCTTTACTGTTTTTCTTTAAGACTTGAAGTTTTTGTCATATAATTTTCTCTTCCTTGGTTAAAATTACCTCAAGATGTTTTATATTATTTGCGGCTATTTGAAGTGTGTTGTTTTCCTGACTTCTTCTCAACCCATACCTAAATATAATAAATACAATTTACAGTAAGCCTATGGCCAATATCAAGTTAAATGGATAGAAACTCAAAGCAATCTCACTAAAATCAATAGCAAGACAAGGCTGTCCATTCTCTCCATAGCTCTTCAATATAGTTCTCACAGTTCTAGCTAAAGCAATTAAAAAAAAAAAAACTGAAGGAGATCTAAGGGGATATAAATTGGAAAGGAATAAGTCAAAAATATCATTATTTGCAAAAGATATACATAAGTGACCACCCAAAGTCTTCCAGGGTACTCCTACAGTTGATAAACACTTTTAGCAAAGTGGCTGGATAAAAACTAACTCAAAAAAAATAGTGTTCAAGTATACAAATGAGAAACAGGTTAAATGATAAATTCTAAAGTCTTTTCTGTAGGCAGACTTCTCTTTCCTGCCTGCAAGTTCTCAAATAATCTATATAGAGATCAATATTAATTATAAATGATAGGCTGATAGCTCAGGCTTATTACTAACTAGCTCTTACAACTTAAATTAATCAGTTTCTATTTGTCTATATATTTCTATGTGGCTTGTGTCTTACTTGTCCTCAAACATGCGTTGCTCCCCCTGAGTCTCCTGGCAACTCCTCAGACTCTGCAGATTCTGCATTTCTCAGCTTCCTCTTGGTCTGGTTTTCCTACCCTGTCTTTTCCCGCCCTGCTGTAGGGCCATCAGGTCTTCATTAATCAATTAGAGTAATATGTATTTATGGTGTGCAAAGACTGTTCAAGACACTTTTCAAGATTCATCACTAAGGAGAGCTTTAAATGGTACTTTATCTTCCATTGCTTCCATTCTACAATGACGAGATGTAAAAATGATTATCACTTACTGTAGCTGGAGAGCTTTCCTCTCTGGGTCCTACCAAGTCCCCCCAGTCCCTGACGCCACTTATAAAATAAACACACAGATGCTTACATTATTTAAACTGCTTGGCCATTAGCTTAGGCCTATCATTATCTAGCTCTTACTCTTTTATTTAGCCCATTTCTATTAATCTATACTTTGCCACGTGGCTTGTGGCTTACTGGTACCTCACATCTTGCTTGTCCTGGCAGCGGCTCCAAGCAGTCTCTTTCTTTGTCTTCCTGTTTCCTCAATTCTTCTCTCTGTTAGTCCTGCCTATACTTCCTGTCTGGCTACCAGCCAATAAGTGTTTATTTATACAGAGGGATATCCACAGCACTTCCCCTTTTCTTCTTTTTCAAAAAGGAAGGTTTTAATTTAACATAGTAAAATTACATACAACAAAAAAAATTATTAAGCAAGAATTACAGTTACAATATTAAAGAAGCTATCCTATCTATCTTATATTTGTGAGTCTAAGGTTTTATATCTAACCCATCTTTTAACATAACTGAGGAAATTATAACTATCTAGTCTTCATCCACATCAAAGACTTCAGAAGCATATAATACTACCTGAGAAATGGGAGAAGGATGTAAGTAACTTTCAGGAGTCTTGCATGGCAGACAGAGAAAGCTGGCAGCCTGGACAGTCATCTAAAGTTCTTTTGTAAAGTTGGGGCATCTGTCTTTAGCCCACAGGCCTCGAGTCTCTCAGTCACTTTTCTCTGTGTCCTGTAGAATGTCTGGCATTTTCCTCTGCAAAGCAGGAACCTGAAGGACCATTTACCAAACAAAGTTCAATGATCACCTTCCCATGGGTCCTGCACATCCAGTCAATCAAGCAGCCCAGGCAAGAACAGTTTCTTGCCTAAATGGCTATTTTTGTCAAGGTGAAGATAAACTCCATATGGAGTGTCTTCGATGCCCATCCTCCTCTTTGAAGTAAATCGGTGTTGCCAGGAGCAGACGTGTCTCATTGTCCAGAAAGTCTAAATTTTTAAAAATATTTTAAATACCATATTCTGTAGGTCTTTGAAGTGTTTGAAGATTACCCATCTATTTGAAATATATCTATGTATACCTAGAAAACTTAACTAACATGCTACAAGTTTGACTATCATAGAAGACTAATTATGAATCTGTATTTCTTAATTATCCATTACAATCTAAATGAGTTACATAAACATAATACCTTACACATGAGTAGAAATATACACACAGTATAACAAAATTAACTTTAAATTTGTATCAATAAACTAAAATCTATACCAATGTAAAACATTTTAAACAAGTTGTTCTTTAAATAGGTTCAGCAATTTACCCTTTTATCCCATCATATCTATATCATATCCCCTTTTCTTCTTTAGAAAGAGATTATATTTATAATCAACTTGTTTTAAATAAATTTTTTTTCTGTCCCACACCAGAGGGCTCTTCTGATTTGGGGACACAAGAATCTCTTAACCTTTTTTTTTTTTTTAGCAATATGTCTGGGTTTAGAGAGGGAGTGAGCTGATTCCATCTCCTAAACCAGCTTGGTATACCTGGGAATTTGGGCGTAGTTTCTCTTACTACTTCCTTCTGGAAGGGGGCGTTGTATCTTATGGGAACACAAAGAAAATTTTAGGATTATGGAATAGTCCTTGAGACTGTATCGTCTGAGCCAGTTACCTGAAACCATTTTGGATGTTGGATCATCTGGTCCTTGGTGTCATTGGAGACCTTTCAGGGGGTCTTGGCTGGTCAAACCTGATGTATCTTAATCTGGAACAACTCCATAGCATCTGGCTTTCTGTGGAAACAAAAGCAGAGCCTCCTTTCCAAACCAATAAACTGAAATTAGTTTAAAAACATGTAGTAATCATGATTTGTTACATAATGTAAGGAAATAAAAGTTAAAAGGTAACATGTCATTTAAAATTTTAGTTTTTAGACTATTTTCACAATTTTACCATGTTTACTTATTTGTCTTTTATAATCTAATAGTTAACTTTTAGTTCATCTTGTATTATGAAATTTATTTCATGAACATATTCCAAATCCAGAAGTATAGTTTCTATTCACTAGAAATGTGTATTTTAATGATTATGAATTATTTATGATTTCACAGAGTAGAAGTTATTTGATACGTCATTAAAGTAGAAATAAAGTACTAATTAGATAAAAATATTGACTCGAAGGAAAATTTTAGTTTTCTTGATTATAAAAATGCAAAAATTAATATTTCCCTAAGTTTTAAAAACATAAATTAGATGAAAATGAACAGGGCTGGAGAGATAGCTCAGAGCTTAAGAACACTGGCTGTTCTTCCAGAGGTCCTGAGTTCAATTCCCAGCACCCACATGATTGCTCACTACCATCTGTAATGAGATGTGGTTCCCTCTTCTGGCCTGTGGGGATACATTAAAACTGAACATTGTATACATAATAAATAAATAAATCTTTTTTAAAAAAAGAAAGAAAATGAACAAAACCATAAATAACTAATTTAATAAAATTTTAGGTCATAAAAATACGGAGGAGTTTCTGTTGCTTGGTGAATGATCTTTTTAAAATGACAATTTTACCTGAATTTAACTTTTTGAAATTTATATTTTCAGGAATTAGATGGCAATCAAAATATTTCATCAATAAAAATATCTAAGATGAAATGTTACAATAATAAAATATGGTTTTAATCATCAGAACTTCTACTTTTGCCATGTACTGAGCAAGTAATTTTCAGTAAATTTGTCTGATAAAGTTTTGAGAAAATAAAGAAAATAACTTGGAGGCAGAAGCTTGCTATACTTTTGAGTTCAGTGAGTTGAGCCAACTCAATTAACCTTGTTGAATTGTAGCTTCCTTATTTATGGATGATTAAAGAAAAACTTCCCCTCAAAACACTTGACAAACTACAAAATAACATAAAATAGTACCATATAATGTAAATATTATGTTCACCGTGATAACATTTAAAGTCATTCTGCAACCAAGGGCAGGATAAGTAATAATTTGAATTGTTACTTAACCAAACATTCCTAAAACCTCATTTCAATATGTTTTTGATTCAAAGGTAGTTCTGAGAAACTTTATTCTTTTATTCATTATTAGTTTTTGAAATTCATTGTGGATTTTGTATTTAAACTATATCTTTGTTACTAGACTCATTTCAGATGCCCAATAGTTTGACAATTCAAAGCTCCTTCATTTACTCAACTTTTCTCCTGCCATTCCCCATGACAATAAATTTTGATTGCTAATTCAAAAATTAAGAAGCTTCTAGACTAATGAAGTATATTTGGGGGATGAATAATTAAGATTCAAGATCTGCCATGAATCTGGGTGGCTCCATACCACAGGCTGGGGATCCTGATAAAATAACAGGGCTTGGGGGTACTGTGATTTGAGCTGTTCCATCATGACCTCTCTGTCTTGATGCTCGAAACTTGTGAGTCAGAATAAATCTTTCCTCTCTTAAGACTAAAAAAAAGGAGGAAGAAAGATTCAGTTAGAAGCTACTATGTTAGTGTAGGCATTATTATTTGAAATTTACCTTATATTATTTGATGGACATTATAACGCACTCACACTAAAGTACGACATTATGTTGTATTGTCGAATATAATATAGAATAGGACTAGAACATGTCACTAAAAATTAACAGTATCATGAAAAAAGTTTTAGGAGGAGTAAGAGATGAATATGATCAAATGTATTGTATGGATGTAAGAAATTCTCAAAGAATTAGTAAAATTATTATAATAAAAGTGAAAAGTACTAACAAAAGTAAATATCACCTGATAAACATTTAACTTAAAATATATATATATTTTTTATTTTCTGTTCAGTAAACAAAACAAGTCAAACATGACACTTAGGAACATTGTCGACCTCATGTAGTAGAAAACACACAAACAGATTCTTTCCTAAAGATGAAGTTCTCTAAAACATCTATTAAATTTGAATGCTTATATTGTAAGCCACATGAATAGGTTGTAAGAAACAGTTTTAGTCAAACATTACAATGATGAACATGATATTTATACAAAGATTATCAAGAGAACGTTCTTTTTGTTCTACAAGTTGTATTGCAATAGAAACTACATAATTACTTTTTCTTCATCCTTGAATATAGAGTATGTTAAACTACTTGCAGATTTGTCAAAAGCTACTTATCCTATGAACAATGCAAATGTTTTGTTTATATATCCACATTTCTATGACAAATTATTTCTAATAAACATTTAAGGTCTTTCACAATGTTGTTTTTCATAAATGATAAATGCATTTCTAATATCCTTTGACTAAGAAAAGATACCAAGGAAACAAATCTGATGTAAAAATCCTTGACTAAAGTTTTTGTAACTGTTCAAATGGATCCAGGAAAACAATAAATTCATGGGTAGTTTACAAAAAAGATACCCAGAGGATGGATGAATTATTATGATAAAATAATATATACAATGACAACTGACAGAATAAATAAATTTACATCAGTTTACTTCAAGGACATTACTTCTTCCCACCTGTAGCCCAGCACGTGTAGGTAGAAACAATTCTTTACACAAATGAATTTAAAGAAACTTTTGGCTAAAAATAGTAATATAGCACATATGTTGAATGTTATGACAAAACACTATGTCAAGGTAAATGCACAACTATTCTCATCATTTTGTGTTATGTTTACTAAAATACACACTCTGTCATTTTTCCCTTTAGTTTGCAAATATAGAGCTCCTTATTTTTTAGTGAAAAATTGCTTACTGTATAATGAATTTACTTTTATTATTCTATCTCAAAATTGCAGAAATCCCAAGCTCTTTAGATGTTATACATCTATACATGTCTATACATGTGACTATTAGCTTCAGTTCAGTTCCCTACTTCACTAAATGATTTAGTACTTCAAGTAGTAACTGATCACAGTATTCCAAAATATATTAATCTATTAAACATGAAGGGAAGAAGTAATGGGAAGTTTTCAATTTGTTTAAATATTCATTTAATGTTTAAATGATGACTTAATATAGAATCAGCTAAAATTGAATGAAGTAAAAATATAGGTGCCATTTTTTTCTGCCTTGTTGATCATCTTAAATTTATTAGTAGCCTCTAAGATCAAATAAAATATGTTTAGAGAAAATGAGAAGTATACCAATAGTATGATATCATTTCTATGGGTAGTTTGAAGAACATGAACTTTTGAACTTGCAGAGTTTTAAATAACATACATTTTGTTATATTTAAGAAAATGTCAAATTATAAGACCAGGCTGAAAAATTAAGTCATGGCCTTAGACAAATGTCAAGAAAGAGGCAGGTAAGCTGTGAGATGTTCACCTAGAGCAAGGTCTACAGAACTCCTGATGCAAGTTTTCATAAGCAGCATGGGACAAACTGAGATAAGGAATACCATGTTAATAAAATTGTAATCTAAAAGTACAACCTTGTTATAGGCTTGGAATTAAAAGATCAAGAAACCTATGGATGTGTTGTATGTCTGCATTCTTCCAGGAAACAATTTTTCCCTCATTTTTTCCATCTTCTTACAGCTTCCATCTTTCTTTGTTTCAAGCCTTCAAATATCAATGTCTATATCCCTGATCACATCATTTTATTGTCTTTTGGTATCTGTGAAATCTTACGTCTCTGTCTGATGAGGCAAGAACTCTATATTTTAGGTGTATGGGATAATCAATTATAGTCTTCTCATATCAAGATTCATAATGCAGTACTTACAAGAGCTGCCCTGTGTAACATAGACAGTTAAAGAGATGTCCACCCCTCTTGTGGCACACAATCTTTATTCAGACTCAAATGCCATTAGATAATTTAGTAACAAATTTGATGGGACACTGATCATGATGGTTTATATCAATATGAGGAACTGTTTGACTATTAGGAAGACAGTTTACTGATTTTAAAGGGTTACTGAATGAAATGTAGTAAACGATTTTCCATGTTTGGAAAGAATTCCTTATTTGATGGCAGTTAAATCTACAACACAAATACACAAAGATGTTTCTGTTAGTTGAATATATTAGAGTATCAAGGTTATGGCTTTGGTGTTCTCCTAGACAAGTTCCTCTGAGCAACATTTGCCTCTGCTTTTAGGCTTGCCTTAGTGAACAAAGCTTTCACCATAATCCTGACAGCTTGAAAAACACTGATATTTGACCACTATGGCCTGGTGTCAACAGGAATCTTTGAGGTATTTATAGCCAAATTTCTTGATACTCTGGAATCCTTCTTAGTATTCTTTGATATTCCTAATCCAACAACACCCACTTTTCTCTTGTGTTTTTGTTACTAAGCCCCCAACTACCTTCTACTGCAAAATTCCAATGCAGTAATCCCCTACACCTATCATGGTACCTATGGATGAAGTCAGTACTAATGTTTTAACAAGTGTCATGAGTAATTTATCTCTTTAACAATTTGAATCACATTTCTAAGCTTCAAATACTTATTCATTATACATTTTTTAACTCTCTTTAAAAATTTAGAAGCAGGGCCAAAGCCATCTGGGACCTTGTGAAATTAAGAACCAGAGAAGCATGGATACATGCACACAATTCTCTCTCTCAGCCTCGTGTCACAATTTTATCTGCCCCTTAGTGTTGAATTATTAAATTATTTAAATTATACTTGTGCAAGATGAACTGCTTTAGATTTTTTTTTATTCTCATTCATCCGATGTTTCTATCGGGTTTTGTATTCTTCATTTAGAAAAATGAGATATTCACTGCTAGTTGTTTTTTTAATGATGAACGTTAACATTTCCGTGTTGACTCTCATTTAGACTAAGAAGTATTTATCTCTAGAAAAATTTTCTGCTTTTATAATTTGTACATGTTATGTTTCATATGTTCATCTGGATATAATGTTTGTTGGTAACAGCTATATTTAAGGCTGGTTGTTTATGACATGTAATTGGAGGTTTGTAGTATCAAATCAGTTAATTCACCATGCTTACTGTCAATTAGTTTAATCATAACTATCACTGTGCAAGTATTATATCACAAGATTTTTTTTTTCTGTAAATCAACAAGACAGTTTGGTATAGTTATATCACTAGAGCAAAATTCTATTTTAAGGAAAGTGTGCACTGCTAGTTATACCAGAAATAATTGGTAAATTAACAAAGAAAGTGAAAGTCTTTATGAAACGACCTTCCCAATCAATGAATAGCCTCTATCAACTAGACCTATGCAGTCCATATTCCACACAAAAGTCATAGTTGATGAGTAACACATTGACACTGGGCTCCAACAGGGTAAAGAAAATTCTTTTATGTGATATTTTAATTCGAAGGTTTAAAACAGAGCTCTCTCTTTAGATTGCATTTGAAATGAGATATTCACAATTGGTAGTCTTTTACCAGGTTTGTTGAAATCTATGCTTTATAAGATTAAGAAGAAAACTGTGTGCAGGCAATCTGCTGTCCCCTGATGGGGGGCTGATAATGGTTCACTCCTTCATCAGCCAGTCATGGAGGATCATCGTGCAACTTGGTTTACTTACATATCCCAAGATACAATTGGAGGCCCCCCAAAAAAGACAAATACACTGCTAACCCTCATTCATTCCTTTTTAGAACATAAAAATGGGCAAATCTAACTCAATAGAGCAAAGAGATTCTAATAAAAAGAATTTGAAAAATAATAAATTTTGACATTCAAAGCTCACTACACATCCTTGGTTTGTGTTTCTGGTTAAGTTCTACTATAGAAGGTATTTCCTCTTAATATTTAAAAAAATAAAGAATGTATTATCTTTCATTAAAGAGCATTATTTGTAGACGTAGCTCCTGTGAATGATAATCTGTAAGTATGATTTCTTCAGTCTAAAATATGCCAGGCCCTCTACTTAAATTCACTTTTAGCTAAAACATTGCTGTTTCATGTACAGAGAAGTGCAATGTCTCCAAGTTAAATGTTAGATCAACTTGAGAGTTAAGTACCATGCTGTAATCACCTAGATATTATGTCTTAGAATTGTAATTCAGTCAGGCCTGATGTCAGAAAAGATCTTGACCAATTTTCTTGTCGTGTCATTATACACTAAGTGGTTATTAACCTCTTAATATTTTAACACACCTTAGCTAATAATATGGCTTGGTATCAGGTTGTCTTTTGATGGATTCTCTCTTTTTCAGAATCCATTCATTAAGAATGAGAAAAGTGTCTGGTATAGTGGCACACAACATTAATCCCCAAAACTGGGAGGCAGAGACAGAAGGATCCCTGAGAGTTCGAGGCCAGCCTGGTCTACATAGTGAGCTCCAGAACAGCCAAAGCTGCATAATGAAACCCTACCTTGAAGGTAAAAAATGAGAAATAAATAATTTACATCTAATTTACAATAGAAACAAAAATCCAAGTAAAATTATTCTTCAACCTCACACACAGATCTGATTATATTTTGATAAAGAAACAAATTTTATCAATTTCACCTACCACACTGAGTGTTTTCAAGGAATTTTGCTATTATATTTGTCTTTTGCCTAAAGAAAATGAATTCAAGTGTTTTTTTTCTGATTTAAACTTAACTGCATACTTCCATTATTACTAACAACTTGAAAACATAAAAAAAAATGTCTACTACAAAAGTTCTCTTAACATTTAATGAATACAGTAATCAACATTAAAGAAATAGTATACTGAAAATTTTATTTCAGGAATTGATTGGATAAATGAGTACCAGTTTACACAGAACATTAGATGAACATCGTGCAAATATATAACATATGAAAGAAAAATTAAAAATACTTTTTGATATCAACAACACATTGACATACTAAATGCACATACCTGTACTTTCCATTAAATATTTTCCCTTTTTGACCTGATTCTCTTTAGTGACTATGAGTTCTCAAAATGATCACTCTTCTTCACAGCCAAGAATGCATAAAAAATTAGCTCCTAAATAAACCAAAACCCCAGGAAAATTGATTTTGAAAACTACATTAAAGATAGATAAGCAGAAAAAAAAAACAGTAAATAACCTCATCTGTACTAAATTATAGAGTTCTTACTAGAAATTTGTGTTTCATTGGCTCTAAACCCTTCAGCTAAAAGGAGAATTCCTCCTGTTCTAAGGACATTGTAAAATGCACAAGCACACAATGATTCAGATGGAAATGACCAGCAAGCTAAGTACTGAAACAACAAAATTACTCAGAAACACCATGCAATAAATATGCTCCACAATAAAAATAGAGTCATAGGTATTATTAAGAGATCTCATTCCTGCATCCAACCTTACAGC
The DNA here is from genome assembly GCF_949786415.1 of Peromyscus eremicus. Classification (NCBI taxonomy): domain Eukaryota; kingdom Metazoa; phylum Chordata; class Mammalia; order Rodentia; family Cricetidae; genus Peromyscus; species Peromyscus eremicus. The sequence goes on from NC_081427.1 coordinate 21,616,115, forward strand.
CTTCTTATGTAGAAAACTATGTTTCATTACATGTATTATTTCATAAAGTTGTGAGGTATTTTCTTCTTCCAGAAGCTCTATTTTCCAGGCAGGTCTAAATTTGAGGGCTTTACCTGAAGATGTATTACTCATCTGTCATTAAAACACCGTCACCATAGTGATGTATGGTCCCAATACATCATCAGATTGCCATCACCCCCATGATGTATTACTTACACTGAAAGAGCTGTCACGACCAGGTTGTGGAAACTCAGCAACTTTTAATATATTCTTTTTAAAAGATGATAAACATTTCTTTCCATGAAAAACTCCATGGTCAGTGTACTTTGACTCAAAATGTAATTTTTCCCTTTGTTCTCCAGAACATAATATATTTGTCCTTCTGTTTTAAGTGTCCCTTATGTAACAGCTGAAATGCGATAAAACCAGAAATACGTGAGAAGACTTACAGAGAAGGATTGTTACATAAGTGATATATGTTAGTTTGACTTAAAAGTCATGCTAATGTATACTCATGATAATGAGGTACTGTAACTTCTAGAGAAAAGTGAAATTATCTTGATAACTAAGTCTTTTTTTTTCCTTTTGTGACTTATACTTTCTTTTAAGAATCATTGAAATGCTTGCTTTAAACTCATTTGAATGACAGAAATATTAAAAATGTTAAAGCAGGAAGAGTTGGAGGAGCGAGGGAAGCAGCCGTTTTTACAAACACAATGCTCAAGTATGAAATTCTACGACAAGGTTAAAAATAGTATACTTGCAGAAATGTAATTGAGTACATGATTTTCGTTCCATTTCCTTTTTTAATCAAGAAATATTATCATGATAAGAACCACAGACTATTGAACTGGTTGCAGTCAAAGTTTGCTTCCAGAAACCACCAGCATGCCTGAGGCCTGCTTTCATCCTCCTGAGCTGCACCAGTCTCCAGAGTAGCTGCTCAACCTCTTCTCATCCTTTTCAATAACTCCAGTTTATTTTATTGAACTGATTTTTCTGTTGATGACAGTAGACATTCAACTACCAATATCTATTGACACCAACTCTTTGACACTTTACCAAGGGAAAAAAGCAAAGGGGTAGTTTGAATGTTTACTTTAGAGAAGTAATATTTCGGATAAATTAATTGATAAGCCGAGTCAACAATATTATCAAACTAGCATATTCTTCTTTGGTGATATTCTTATAGAGAGGGGGTATCCTCTCCAAAAAGTGTCTAGTATAAAGACAAATTCACAGAATTTCTTTGCATTTTTCTAATATTTCAAATAAAATGGCACAACTCTTAAGACATTTCTAGAATAATTCTTCTAAAAACATTTGATTCATCTTATCTTCTTCAGATAAGAAAAAGTCAGGTTTTCTCCCTAACAAGAGCTCAACAAGGATATTTCTTTCTTCATATATCCATAATATTCTACCTATCGAAATGTATTTCAAGTGTGAATCTTACAATTGAGTGGAGACTGGACAATATTGCTTTGAACTGAAATCTGTATATGATATAAAAGTACTGCATTATGAAGATAAGTGCTGATATTGACATAGCAGCTATCATTTTGGAAAATTTCTTACTCTTTTGTTTAATTGAATGAGGCAAAGAACCATGAAAGTTATTTCAGATTCACCATACAAAACATCTTTCTTGAGACTAGGCACACAAAGACAGACACTGCATTTATGTTAAGTCAAAGTATAAGATCTGGCCCTCAGAATTATGAAGTTAGTCAATCTTTTCATTAAAAATGTGAATGATATTTTCTGATTTTCTTTAATTGAAAGTTTTAACCTTCAAACTTTTATTCCAATGAATTCTAATTTTTAAGATTATTTTTTATTTTTATCATGTCCATATATGTTTATCTGTGTATGGTTATATCCCCCACATCCATATATATATATATATATATATATATATATATATATATATATATATATATATATATATATATATATATATATATATCAGTGTTCATGGAAGCCAGAGGCATTAGAGGCATTAGATCATTAGATCACTTCCCTAGAGCTGGAGTCCCAGGAAGTGGATTGCTGCCTGATAAGGCTACTGAGAACTGAACTCCATTCCTTTACAAGAGCACTACTCTCTAAACAGCTGAGCCATTTTTTCTAATTAGCATCTTGAGTTATGATGGCCAGTTTTACCTAGGATGATTTTGTAGTAGTAGATGGAAAGGTAAACTGAGTAGTATTTGGTAAAACAAAAGCCAGTGGTGCATGTATTCTTAAGAGGAAATAAAAACAGCTGTCAATAGTTCAAGACAAATTACAGCTAATAAAGTTGACCACAGTGAGTTATATATATAGTAAACCCATTAGGGATTAGTGTGGCATGCAAAGTGTAAAGCATGAGGAATTAAAGAAGGGCCATTACTGAAATTTGTACATTTTATTACTCTGTTTTTTTCTTATAGATGAAATAGGGATCTTTCTACAGGACTTAGGCTTTATTGATATCTGCTAGTTATCCAGGCTGTCCTCCACCTATTCATTATCCTTCTTCCTCAGATTCCAAAATACTAGGACTATGGCAGCAATTCATGTGTGGAATATACTTACATTGTTATTTAAGACATAAATTATAAAGTTAAATAAGTCTATCTCAGTGCAATTTTAGTTCTTTTCTTTTTTACACATTTTAATGAAACTGAATATGACAAAAATGTGTGTTAAAATCACTGCACATCAGAATTACATTAATCAAAATATTACTGTATAAATTCCAAAAATTTGCCACAGTAGAACTATGAATAGTTCTACATTTATCTAGAAAGAGTAGTTATGATATACAAGCAAAAATGTGTTGACAAATTTTCTCTGATTGTTCAATTTTATTGGAAACTTGGACCGGATTTAAAGTAAATTCTGATAAGAGCATCATTTGAGGTTATATCTGGACACGCATTTCCTGAGAAAGAGTAACTTGAAGAGTTCACCTGAAACTGTCTGCTACCATCCCATGAGCTGTAGGCTAGATCAAACGTAAAGCAGAAAAAATAAGTAAAAAAAACAATTTCTAGCATTCATCTTTCTGCTTCATGCAGAAAAGCATGAACTTCTCACTTACCCACCATTTTAGGTTGAAACCTCTGGAAATGTGGGTTACTGTAAGTCTCTCTCTTTATATAGTTTCTCTTAGGTTTGTGTGTTTTAGCAACCACAATATCTAATACAAAAGTCAATCCAAAGTAATGCAATTAAAATTATGGACATTAGAAATAAATTCAACAAAAGTAGACAGAAGTATTAAATTGTTATTGCTTGAATTCTGGATGGTATTTAACTAAATATTTTGGACAAACATATACTGGCAATATTTTTTAAGTTCTGAAATAAATGATATAGAAGGAATAAAAACTGCCTTAAAATGAAGTTTCCCAATTTGTAATTGTAAAATACCAGGAGCATCCTATGGGAGCTTGTTAGAAATGCAATGGGAAGCCAAGCTGGAATTGAGCTGGAAAATCATCCCAGCTGGCTAGCTATCATAGTGCTGGAAGGCAGGAGAGAAAGGATGAGCCATCTTACTCAGTTGTGAATGTTATGAATGAACTACAATACCCTGCCAGGCAAGATGTCCCCTCTGGTGCAACAGTGACAAGATCGTTCCAGAGGTTACTGAGTATGCTGTGAAGGAATGCCAGCTCTGCTCTTCTGGAGGGAATTCGTGTCTGATACATCCAACCTAGTCACAGACCATAACTGAAGAGAACATAGACCCTGGGGGGAAAGTTACTACTATTTACTTGTAATGATGAGGCATCAAACTGTCTTCCACACATTTATGCTTCTACCCTAAGACATATGCTAACCTCCCTCAGTGTTGAAAATCATGATGATTAGTAATAGATATTTAAAAAAAATAATAAAAAAACAATTCACAAAGCTTCTAAATTTTTGATAACTTTGGCTTGGGAGACGGCTCAACAGTTAAAACATTTGCTATGACAGTGTAAGGACCTGAGTTTGGATCCCCAAATCTGTGCAAATGCCTAATAGGCATGATGGGCAATCTGTTGCTCCTGTCTAGGTAACAGACACAGGGGATACACAGAGAAAGCTGATTTGTGAGAGTAGCTATACTTCCAAGCTCTGGTTTTGACTGATGGACTCTGAATCAAAGAATAACATGGAAGAATCATAAAGGAAGATTCCAAACATTCACATAGGGGCCTTCACATGCATGTACACATGAATAATGCATTGCACACTGATTTTATCAGACATATACAAATGTGCACAAACATTCACACACACACACACACACACACACACACACACAGGTTGGGGATTTAACTCAGTGGTAAAGCCCTTGCCTAGCAAGTGCAAGGCCCTGGGTTCGATCCTCAGTTCCAAAAAACAAACAAACAAAAATAACAAACAAATATACACATACACACATAAAATAGAAAAGGATAACCTTGATTGACTTCATAGATCATAGTTTTCATAGCAATTTTTTCTCTATGTATATGTGTATATACTAGTAATGTCCAAGTGACCATGAGTAAACACATTTTAAAAATATTTTTAGACTTCAATGAAAACAAATACATACTAATATATATATAATAATATATATATATTATTTTGCAATACAATTCAGTTCTACATATCAGCCACAGATTCCCTTGTTCTCCCCCCTCCTGCCCCTCTCCCCTTCCCCCCAGTTCACCCCCCATTCCCACCTCCTCCAGGGCAAAGCCTCCCCTGAGGACTGAGATCAACATGGTAGACTCAGTCCAAGCAGGGCCAGTCCCCTCCTCTGAAGGCCGAGCCAAGCGACCCTGAATAGGCCCCAGGTTTCAAACAGCCAACTCATGCAATGAGCACAGGAACCCGTCCCACTGCCTGGATGCCTCCCAAACAGATCAAACCAATCAACTGTCTCACCCATTCAGAGGGCCTGATCCAGTTGGGGACCCCTCAGTCATTGGTTCATAGTTCATGTGTTTCCATTTGTTTGGCTATTTGTGCCTGTGCTTTATCCAACCTTGGTCTCAACAATTCTCATTCATATAAACCCTCCTCTTTCTCGCTAATTGGACTCTCAGAGCTCCAACTGGGGCTCTTGCCAGAGCAATAAGACAACATAAGGAGATTAAGGGGATACAAATTGGAAAGGAAGAAGTCAAGCTTTCCCTATTTGCAGATGACATGATAGTATACTTGAGCGACCCCAAAGATTCCACCAAGGAACTGATACAGCTTATAAACACCTTCAGCAACATAGCAGGATACAAGATCAACTCAAAAAAATCAGTAGCCCTCCAAATACAGTGGACAAAGAAGCTGAGAAGGAAATCAGAGATACATCACCCTTTACAATAGCCACAAATGACATACTAATATTAATACATTTTAGAGGTGGGAAAAACAGTTTCAATTTTTTTAAATAAAAAGCTTATTTCTTCTGCATATACTGACCATTTCTAAGTATATTTTAAAAACCTAAATCATGTATTAATAAGAATTTTTATGTTTTTCTGTCTAATTTGTGCATTAGAGTGAGTGCATTTCTCTTAGTTATTTCAGATTCTGTTTATTTCCTATTATAGAATGAGTAAATTCAGTAACGCATTTTAGATTCTAATATGAAAAGCAATGCACTTTGGTTAGAATATATGCACAACATTTTTATATATGATGAACAAAATTGTGGTTGGAAGAGAATCTACCTGGCAGCAGCCAGAAAGACAGAGGATCAGCTTTAAAATGAAGGGAGAAAGGAGCTGAGGACTCTGATAGTTACACACGGTGTTCTTGGCTCACCTTCTGCTCCGCAAAGAAACAGAGGAAGTGTTTCAGGTACAAGTGAGAACATGGAAAAAGGGAAGGAAAAAAGAGCTGAAGAAGTGGGTTCAGGTAGGAAAGGGGAAAAGAGCAGCTGCAGAGCAAAAGTTGTGCATTAATCAGTTTCAATGAACCTTAAAGAACAAATTTATATTCATTAAGATTTCAAAGACTGGTTGTATGCTGTGAAGTTTAGGAGCACAGAGAGAGAATTGACAGAAGGAGTCACACACAAAAAAAGAAAAGCCTCATTCTCTGGAATGCTTTGACTCTATATTTAGAAACGATAATGAATCTACAAAGAATAAGGCAGGGGCACTTAGATTTTAATAATTTATTGTTATGTGTTCTTCACTGGCATGCAAAACCAGGGTATTTAGGTTTATATGAGAGTAAGTACTGTAGCTGTAAAAGATACATAGAATATAATATAATCATAACCATGTTTAGTCTTCATCATATAGTTAAATCACTGTCAAAATCAGGTTAGAGAGTACATACTTTGAATTTTATTCATGGTAACTTTTTTATGATTATTATCTTATTGTTGGAGGTATCTGTGTTCATGTGCCCCAATTCCCATAGTCACAGTCCATTGAAATAAGAATACCAGTGGTCAGAAAGTGATTAATGAACTCTTCTCTTTGATATTAGAAGAAAGTTTCAATCGCGTTTTGACAAGCTGAGAGTTATGGCTTATGGGAAATCCAGCTCATAACCAAGGAAAGAGAAGAAAGGGAATGTGAGAGGAAAGCCATAAATTATATGTCTTATTTGAACCTCTCATTTTAAAAAATATTTTATCTCTTTGTGATTTTGAAATAACAATGTACTCATGTTTCTTGGGTAGCTTTTGTTTCATTTCATTATGCTGTTTGCATTTTATAGTGTGAAAAACGTTTCTGTCTTGCTCATTCCTATTCCTGACATTTGAGGATCTATTTGCTATGGGGAAAGCTAAGCTTCCTCCACCAAACATGAATAGAATATAGGGACTATAGTTAAACTAAACAGCTACTGTTGCAAAGAGTGATCTGAATAGGAATCAGTCTTAAATTCTGAGCCATAACAATTAGCACTAATTATGTCTACTGGGGCTAGTAAAATTAAGACAATGCAATGCAGGGATGGAAACCTTCTTTACTCATTTGGATGAGAAAAAAGAAACATGTATCATTTATAGTGTTCAGTTTGATGAACTATATTGTGTTTATAAATGGAGTCACATATAAGGTGAACTTTACAATCAGAAAGAAGGAATAATGGAGAGCATGAGACTGAGTAAAGGAATAGTGTGTGGTTTGTTATTATTGCTGAACTCATACATGAAAACTTCATCTTGCCTTCTGATTTTCCTATTTGTGAATCATTCACTTAACTTTATTGCTTAAATTAGTTTGAATGGGAATGGGAATTACATTCAATATGTCATAATGCTGTATTTGGTTCTTCCTAAATAGCGTAACATTTTGCAGCATGACAATATTTCTGGGCAAACCATAAATATTGCACATATATGGGTTTTAGAAAATATTCTTAATATAACCTCTTTGAAAATGTTTGAGCACATCCTTAACTCTGCATCTTTGCCTCAAATAATTTTGGTGTTTCCCACTTGAAGTGGGTTTACTGAGAGGACTGAACAGGCGCCATAACAGGCTGCCCAGTCTTTTGTTTTAGTTCAGGCGTCAATTTCAGTTTCCTAAGACTGAACAGTGGTTTCTGGGGGAGCTACAGATAAAGGACAATTAATCACTGGTGTCCCTGACCACAAGGATAAGGGAAATAGGATGCACCAAGCCTGGGCCACTGAGCCAGGCCTCACAGTCAGGGCATACTAGATCAGTCAGTCTCCTCAACAGCTCAAGGAAAAAGCCTGGGATTTATCCAGGCCTGCCCCCAAATGGAAAAGTTGTAGCCTGACTAGCCCTAGAGAATTGAAAGATTCTAATATGATTGCTACTTGCTTAATCCAATCATATCTAAAATGACCAGGGGGACTTAAAAGGAGCCTGCAAACTCCTCTCTGGGTCTTTGTCATTTTGTCTTTGTGTGGGATTGCAGGTCCCAGCATGCTGGAATAAAAATACTCTTGTCGATTGCATACATCATGGTGGTCTTTTGTGGAACTTCTCCAGGATCCTGTCATTTATATACCAGATACTAAAACTATACATTTTGAAATATGGGTGATACATAGGGCTATTTGTAATGGGAACCTTCATGATACAGACACTAGAAAGGAGAAAGAATGAAGCAGCAGCAACAAATCAGAAAAATAGATATGAAGAAATATGATATAAAAAGAAAAATTATTTGTAAACACACATACAAAAAAAAAAAAAAAAAGAATGAATGCCCCAGTTTGCTAGACGTTACGCAAGACACCATGATAATATAGTTTCTTACAGAATGTATTCTACCGTTTACAATATTTTCTCCTTGTATAATTAGAAACTATAACACTGGCTAAGACCATCACATATTGGAAGTACTCTCCTTTAAACTGGGCAGTAGTGGTGCAGGCCTTTAATCCCAGCACTCAGGAGGCAGAGCCAGGTGGATCTCTGTGAGTTTGAGGCCAACCTGGACTATAGAGCGAGACCCAGGACAGGCACCAAAAGTACATAGAGTAACCCTGTCTTGAAAAACAAAACAAAAAACAAACAAACAAACAAACAAAAAAGAAACAAGAGGAAGTACTTTCCTTTACCTTTATTTAAGGTCTAAATGTAGTACGTGTCAATCAAATCTACAAAAACAACTGTATTGCAATGACTGAATTAGTATTTATTTAAATAGCTCATAACCACCTAGCCAACAGAAAATATATTATGACTATCTCCTCATAAAATAAATACTAACATGTATTAAGTTGAAGATTTAGGTTTGAATTTAAAATACATAGCTAAGATTTTCACAGCATTATAATCATTTTCAAATTAAATATATCCACTTGGTACTAGCTAGAGTATAGAAAAGAGAGAATAATCAATAGCTAAAATATAACACTAAATGTAAATCAAATTGAGGCACCTGAAGGCAATGAGAGACCGTGGAGGTCTTCTGAGTATTAAATTAAGAACTTACACATTGGTAAACAGCACCGCATCTCACTTTGCTTTGAACACAATGTGAAAGGAACAGCTGTGGGCAGAATGAATTGTAGGTGGACTCTGAGAAAAATTTGAAGGTGACAGTGTCCCAGTACATTGGATGTAGAGTATGATAGGAACAAAAGAATCGAGAATGAATCCACATTTATTTACAGTGACAAGAAGAAAGATAAAAGGAATATCAAGTCTGGGAGTGGAGAACATTTTAACTCTGCAAGTAAGATTTCAATGAGGCGTTTGCATTTTTTGGATAGTCTGCCTTCCTGACATGAAGTATAATTCATACACCTAGCCCTCCCTTATTTCTCAAGAGTATTCTTATTATACACTCTATGGTTCTATTGGAAAAGCTCATCTTCATATTCCTGACCACTACCTAAATTTCATGATTTTAACTATTTATCACTTACTACATGTGATTTGTTGTTGCTAGATTACCTAAGAACACATACAATAGCCAGCTCTGACAGTGAAATCTTCCTTTTGTACTTAATATTGTTTTGATTATAGTATTTACTTCTAACCAATGTTGCAATTAGCAATGCCTCTATTTTTAATATGAACATATCACATGATCTTCTTTATAATAACCTAAGATATTCAAGTTGTCCATTATTCAAAATGTAACTATGTCTCTCCATCTTTAAGAGACCCATGTATATATAGGTTTTTGACTCTTTAAGAGTGATAATATTTTTTGGTAGAATTACATGAATGATAATACAGGTCCATCTTGAATAATAACATGGTTTACAGTAAATATGAAGTAAATGTGTAAATTCAAAAAAAGAAATTAGTAAATAATCCAGTGATCTAATTTCTGGTAGTATAGGTGATACAGATATACATACATATACTCTTCTACACACAATAGAATACTACTCGGCTATATAAAGAAGTAAATATCTCACTGGACATCATTATATATAATAGTCACAAAAAGACAGTGTACTTTTTTTATATTGAAAAATTAAGGAATGTTCTTCTTATAATTAATAATATAATGGTATATGGTAAACTCTGGGGGTACCTGAACATGTCATGGCTTGCAGGGGAAAGATCCAGGTGAGGGAAGAATGAAACTTAGTACATTACAAGTTAGTTAGTTAGTGGTGGACCAAATTTCTAGAGTCTTATACTAGGTTGTTTATCATTGCACAGCACAATTTTGGAAAAAAAATTCTTGATGACAATTAACTCATTCCAGTGTGTAAAACAAAGCTTAAGACATGTTTAAATTGAACCTCTTTACAAAGAACATGTGCCCTCACCACACAGATAGCAAAAGATCACCAGCTTTCTAATTTGCATCATTTTCCAGCTCTCTGGGAGGAAGACAGATAAAAATCTTCCTTTGAGGAGACAAGCCCACCTGTTTAAGTTTCCTGGCTTCTCCAGTGATTATCCGTGTACCCAAGGATCTCTCACCCACTGCATTAAAGTTTGAGAAAATACAAAGGAGAGAGTTAGGTTAATGTTGATAAATGAATATTACATTAGCAGAACAAAAACATTTAAGGCAAAGCATTCTAGCAATAAAGGATAGAATTCCTTATTGATGCTTTTGTATTCCCTTAATATTATCCCTGGGATAAATATTAATTTTAGTTAGGAAGAAAAATACCATATGCTGTTTTATAAACTATATCTTAGTATGGAATACATTCCACTGAAAACTAAGAATAAACAAATCTAATTAAATGATTACATAAAAGTTGAGATGCTACAGAAACAAACCCTATCTTGGTCACACCTTTTGCTCAACTTGAAAATTAGACTAGACTCTTGCGTCTCACTTGTAGCAGCTGGATTTGAAATAAGTACACAATAAGATTTTGGTGTCAGAATTGTTTCCTCATAATTACTATATATTTGACTTAGTCTTAGATATTCAAGTACCCTTTGAGAAGATTTAGAAATGAGATGTAAGCCTAACAAGATGACTCAGTGCAGAATATGCTGCTGGCATTAAGCCTAAGCATTGCAACTGTAGTTCAGTTTTTGGAACCTACACGGTGGAAGGGTAGTACCAAACCCTGCAGGCTGTCTTCTGAATTGCACATGCGTGTTATGGCTTGAGCACATAAAATTCCCTTCACACACACAATATTAATGAATAAATATGCTTAAAAGAATTGGTATGTCATTGTAGTAGAAAAATTATGAAAATATCCAATCTCAATTATTTTAAGTATTCTTAAAAACTATTGAAACTTCAATGCATAGTTTCGTGAAGAACTCTAAACTTCATAATTAAGATACCAAATTAAAAGGTATGAATTATTAAATGATGGCTCCTCTAAATTTGGAGAGTAATTGTTTGTTTTATAAGACATACACAAAATCTGACATTCAAAAATTGGAAGCCAATAATCATAATTTACATATGCAAGTGTTTTTCTCTAAATAATACTGGTATAAAAATATATTAAGAACAATCTCAAATTAAAATGCAATTCACAGTTATCCTGAGAGACAATTTAGTCCTTTCTAAATCTGGTCAATATTAGGTCACTTGCTGCAAATATTTGGATATTAACAGAATAATAACATGTGAACACTCATACATATTCCTATGCAAAAGTGATAGAACAATTGATAACTGCATATACTTAATTTCTGGATAAAAGAATATTTTCTTTCCAGGGCAACAAAGGAAGTATATTTGTGTGTGTGTTTGTGTGTGTCTCTCTCTCTGTGTATGTGTGTTTGCTTAACAGTAACTGTAGAAAATATCCTGAATTTGAGAGTTGGATAGGGCATGGGAAGAGTCAGAAATTGAGAGAGAGGCAGGAATGTTGTGGATGAAATGGGTATGTCTGGTTCACACAAGTGACCTCTCCATTATTTTTAATTATTATTTTTCCATGTTTTATTTTGTGTGTGTGTATATACTTTGTCTTGTGTACTTTTGTGTGAATGTACACTGACTAGCACATGTACAGAGGGAGGTCAGGGGTCTATGTCTGGTGGCTTTCATAACTTTATTTTCAGAGTCTGTGTCTGTTAATGAGCCTGGAGCTCATTCATTTGCTAGACTGACTGCCAAGTGAAACCTTGGCCTTTACCTATTTCTTACCCTCACACCAACTGTTATAATGATGACAGCTTATTATGTGGGTCTAAACTCAGCTCCTCTTGTTTTCAGAGTAATTTACTGAGACATGTTTCCAACCCAATAGTGATGAATTTATAAAATATAGAATGTAAATTGGACTAACCTGTATAATACTAATAAAAGTTAATGTTTATTGTAATATTAAAAGCAATCACTATGACTCATTAAAAATAATATGTAACCTATGATTTCCTCAATCAGATGTAATTAGTATCACAACTTCGTTAAGAAAGTTATGATGAAATTCAGATTTTCTGTTTGATATCCATCTTTACGTGGCTTTTTTTTTTTTTTTTTTTTTTTTTTTTTTTTTGGTTTTCAGAGACAAGGTTTCTCTGTGTAGCTTTATGCCTTTCCTGGAACTCACTTGGTAGCCCAGGCTGGCCTCGAACTCACAGAGATCCGCCTGCCTCTGCCTCCTGAGTGCTGGGATTAAAGGCGTGCGTGGCTTATTTTTTATACTACTTTTACTTTCTCTTTAAAGACTTTATTTTTTTAAAACTATCTGTTTCTTTATATTACTTTCTCTCTTCAATGTCTATGTACATTTTTACACACATTGTAAACTGTTTAAAGGTTTAGCCCATCTGAATCTGTCTTATCTGTCTTCTTGTGAAATCTATTGCAATAAACTGCAGCATTTCCACCCACCTCAGTTTCCCAACATGGCAGTGGGTCTATGTTTCTATCAAAGCCACATGTAGGCCAGCAACCTCCTTTTTTTTTTTTTTTTAAACTAGCAAAGGCTAATTCGACCATGCAGTATAATGTGCAACTTGCAGACACCTCATTCCCGCCAAGATGTAGGTCAAGCCCACAAGCCATGAACCTGCCACAGAGTAGCTCAAGCCTACAGGCTGTGGCTAACTTGAGAGAGACAACTAGGAAGCTGTTTTTAGCTCCGTTTTAGAATCTGTTTTTTTAAGCTTTCTTGGGTTTTAGGTGGAAATTCTTGCCCCATGTTGGGTGCCATTGTAGTTGAAGGTTTCCTGTGTTCACCTGGCTCCTATAGCTGCTCAGACCCAAGTAAACACACAGAGTCTTATATTACTTATAAACTGTATGGCCATGGCAGGCTTCTTGCTATCTAGTTCTTATATCTTAAATTAACCCATATCTATAAATCTATACCTTGCCATGTGACTCGTGGTTTACTGGTATTTTACATATTACTTCTCATGATGTTGGTGGCTGGCAGTGTCTCCTATCTCAGCCTTCCACTTCCCAGCATTCTCCTCTCTGCTTGTCCCACCTATACTATACTTCCTGCCTGGCTACTGGCCAATCAGAATTTTATTTATCAAACAAATCAGAGCAACACATTCACAGCATCCCCAGCAAAAATGCCTTGAAGTAAAATTTTAAAAACAGTAATTAAAAGTTAAGTGCACTGGAACAGTAAATGTTAAACAAAATGTAAATAATTTATAATAATAGGAAAAATGTCTATTTGGATTCACATTATTGGAGTAAATATCTTTTTTATAATGCTTTCGCTTCACTAGTTGAGAAAATACACTTTCCTGTTTTTTGGTTCATAAATTGATACTCTTCCCAGCTTTAATTCCATGGTGTGTATATTTTGTCTAGCATCAAAATGTTCAGCAATGTCATTTTATTTACATAAGTGAATATGTGTCTCAACATATCAAACAAACTAACTCTCTAGGTTCCTGAGTGTCTTTCCCTCTGGCACTTTTAAAGCAGGACATTACCACACAATCTAGGCCCAACATGAGAATTCTTCTATACATAGCTAGATACTTAAAATTTATCTGACCCTTTCAAGCACAGACTCCAACAGAGAAAAAATTCTTGTTGGAACAAGTGTAAAAAAGAGAGAAATATTTCTTTATTAAAGTGACAGAATAGTTTAATATTAATATCTGAAATAAAATAAATAAAGGCTAATTTTGTCTGTCTTGATCAGTAGCATGTGAACTTTTATATTTCATACTGAATGCCTACTTAAAATGATGAAGGAATTGTCACTTAGAGGGCAGTTAAAAAGAAGGCTAGAAGGTGATATATTCCAAACACTAAAATTTTATTTCTATATGCCGTAAATGCAAAATGACTTGCAATGTGACCTCTTTGATACTCCTTTAGAATTCAGTGTTTTAAATGTATAGCAATTTGGAATGCATTGGATAGTATGCCTGTTATGCATCAGTATTTTTATTTTTATTTGGTTCTGGTATCTGAATCTCTAGGTTTTTGTATTTGTAATTATACTCTTTAAGATTACCTTATTCAGGGAGGTCAACTTCATCACTGCTTTTTAAAAGAAATAATTTGAATTTAAAGATGTATTTCTTTCACCAATTTAAAATAGTATGAAGTAACATAAAAGATGAGTAGTAATTTTTATTTATATAGTCTATAAATAATTAGAGGATAGAGTAGAATGTCATTCAGATTAAACATTAAGAAAAATATGAAGTGCTAAATGTCTGCACGGTCTCTCCCTACTTACTGCTGTTCTCAATTATCTTAAGGTCCCTTGTGAGAACTGTCTAACCTCATGGGCTTTCTTAACAATTGATTCTCTACCTACCTATGTGCCTATGCCCTTAACATTCTTAATTCATCAAAAATTAACTCTTCTCACTCACGTTTCTGAAAAAAAAAAAAAAAACAATGTGTGAATCCAGTTTTTAACAAAATAATTTATATTGGACCATCACTTGGTTTCAGCTTTTTTTTTTCATTTTAATAGTAGTAAATGCACAGAAACCCCAAAGAATATACCTTATGTTAATTGTTTATGTTGTTTCTGAATAACATTTAAATGTGAAAATTTATAAATAATAAAACTCATTGAGCATACAAAATAAATTTCTAAAATTGCCTTCAATTTATGAATTATATTAATGTGTTCAATATTTATTAATATATAAAGGGTTGCTAATTTTGGTGTACATACACAATATACATTGGACAATGAGTGACTTGTCAAATCATTTCAATTACATTTACAATTTGATTTATAATGTCTGATTTTTCTCCATATTAACTCAAGTAATGTCATAGGACTACTTAGCATGATTCCACTGCAAGTAAATACTGTTACTTAAGGAGCTGAATAAGAGAATATGTCAAGATTAGTGAAAGGAAAGCATGGGAGAATAAGAATTTGATTGTTTTCTTTTAGGATTGCTGCTGAAATAAACATGGTAGATACAAATCATTAACAAAACTTACTGAAAAATTCAGCTAAAATTTTTGTTTTGATAGCTGGTGGCAAGTATGCTTATTCCAAGACACAGAGGTGCATCCTACACACATTTAAAATGGATTCTAGCTGTCAACTGCTAAATTGTATTCCATTTCTTTGTTAAATGAAAAAAAATAACCAAGACTATACCTTAGGATCTCTTGTGGATATATACATGTAATCTATGACATGAATTATTTATATATTAATTATTATTAATTCTTAGTTATTTTGCTGTAAATATGTCTATACTTATAAATATAGGAAATAATAAACACATGTCTATAATTCACCATAATTTGAGTCATACAGGGAATGAACACAATCTCAGACACAATATATTATGTGTGCTAAAAATTATAGGCAATTTACAAAAATGTTACTATATAAAATGAATATTCTTGGTTTGATTGAATAAAGAGCCGCCTAAAATCATTAATTTATAAGCGTGTACCCTCCCACTTACAATACTACTGGAGTAAAGTTTACATGATGAGAATCTTCTGGAAATATACTTGTAGTTTTCAAATAACCCAGTGTAGGGAATGTTTTTATTTAGGGAAATATTAAATACTAATTTACAACATATTGAATCTCCTATTGTACATTTATTTTGGTAAATAGCTGCTTTAAATTTTGACTTTAGGTGAGCATTTTATGAAAAGTTTCACCTTTTATTGAAAAGTACCTTCAAAGATTGCTACATTTTCACTATAGCAATGCATATCTGTCCTACTTAATTGTGAAACATCTTCCACTGTGTTGACTTTTAAATGAGTCAATAATGACTTGTATAAGTTAATATTTAAGTATGCATTTAAATATTCTGTGTATTCTTCAGGCATACTACTATACACCATAGCCTGTACACACTCCTTCTGTTGAGTGTTCATAGTTCCAGTATCACTCAGTACTTGCATTTACAAGTAATATTTCTTCTTTGCTCACTACTATTGTATTTCATTTTATTGTCTAAATATTCTCTAGCCACATGTGAACTGCTCACTATAAATCATTTATGTAATCAAATATACTCTTAGATAACTGAGAGGAATATTAATGAAACAAATTTATGTCTGTTATTTTGTTTTAATTTACCTCTCATTTAAAACTTACAAGTAAATTTAGGACATTGATTTAAGTCTGCAAA
This sequence comes from Peromyscus eremicus, assembly GCF_949786415.1. Taxonomy (NCBI): domain Eukaryota; kingdom Metazoa; phylum Chordata; class Mammalia; order Rodentia; family Cricetidae; genus Peromyscus; species Peromyscus eremicus. The sequence continues at coordinate 21,632,530 of NC_081427.1, forward strand.
GTATTAAACACTCACACTGGCACTTCTAATAAAAAATACTAAATGCTGTTCCATGTAAGTGTGGGCCAGTCTATAATGAACAGTATTACAGATAACTAGGTGAACACAGGGTAAGGAATGGGAAGGGAGGGGATGAGAGAAAATGTAGAGCAAATTCTTCTAAGTTCTTAAAGCATCACAAAGTCAAAAGGATTGAAGCTCCAACATTTCCTGAGAAAATAATGGAAGTTCATGGTTGTTGGAGGGAGGAAGTGGCATTTTCTTCAGTTGTTCTATGAAACAATCTCTCACCCACACGGCAAGAAACTGATCAATCTCAAGAGAGAAACTCATCAACTAGAGAAACATATATAGTACATGTAGCAGTCACTGAAGGCAAGGGGGTGGAGAATCAATTTATATGAAGGAATGATCCACATCCACAATCACAACTTTTAAAGCAGGAGAATACAGTCTGCTTCAGTTTATACTGACAAATGATTGGTTTAAAACTAATAATAAAAACTTATGATACAAATATTTTTCAATAATTGGTCTATTCTAATTCTTATTATATACATTTGTTTAATAATTCTGGAAATATCCTTGTTATATTCTCCCCCCCTTTCTCTCTCACACACAGACAAACACAAAGATACACGCACACACATACACACACACACACACGCACACACACACACACACACACTAACGGCACACTCTGATATTCAATTTGTAAGTTCAAGATAACATGTTACTTTAACTCCACCATTCATCTTATCCCTGTAACGTGAGTCCATTACCACAATTATATTTCAAAGCAATACAATGACCTTTATTATTAATGAAAGACCAGGTAAGGGATGGTCTTGACTTGGCAAGATGTTACTTAAAAAAAATAATTAATTTCCCCGTACAATATAATTTGATCTTATATTTTCCCCATTCCAGTTCCTCCCAGATCCTCACTATCTCACTCCCCACCCAACTTCATGAGCAGTCACTGAAGGCATTTTTCTTTACAAAAATGAAAAACAAAATAAATAGGAAGAAAATGAAAAGTGAAAATCAAAATAGACAGATAAAAACCAAAAAAAAAAAAAAAAAGAAGAAAAAAGGAAAGAAAATCAATACCACAAAAAATACCAAAACAAAAACCACAGACCCTCTGGAGCCAGTTTTGTTTTGGCCAACTACTGCCAGACATGGGTCCTGTCCTGGAGTATATATAGACATATAGACAATGGCACTCCATTGGAAACAAAGCTGGTATTTCTTTTTCCCCACGGGCATCAATTACAAATAACTTCTTGGTTAGGGGTAAGATTTTGTGTCCTCTTCCCTTTCTCAATCTGTTAGGATTTTCTCTGGTTTGTACATGTGCTTGCTATCACAGTCTCTGTGAATTCATATGTGAATTAGTTTTGTTGTGTTAGAAAGCCTGTTCCTTGGAGTTATCCACCACTATTGGCTCTTATAATCTTTCTGCCTCCTCTTTCTCATGAATATCTGAGCCTTGAGATCGGGGGAGGGGGTTGACAATTTGCTGTTTAATGTAGAGTAAGTTGATAATCCAAGTCATTACAACTCTACCTCATATTAACATAAATTACAGAAGAAACAAAACAAATCCACCACATTGTTGCGTGTGTAAATGTTAGAACATAGATGAGCAGCCTCTAACTTCCTAGTTTTTGGAGAAATGGAATTTATACGTTCCAAGAATTCCAGCAGCGAATTTTTCAAAAGAGAGAAAAATAAAATTATTGTTAGCATTTCCTGAGTTATATTTCTGACATTTGGCCAGAGTATTTTGAAATGAGAGCTGTTTTATATGTTTTTATATTTTAATTGTATCAAATCCTTTGTGAAAATTCTTATGGTCAGTTGAACTACATTCATGGACATATAGTCATCCATATTTTAGTTTGAAAAAAATTAAAATAATCCAATTTTCATTGTAAAGGGATAAAAATCTATTCCAATGAAAAATATAATATGTAAATGTCATAGAAAAAGCATTAAACAGACCAGAGTATTTTTCCTGATTTATAATGAGAGTTCAAAGTAGTTTTATGTTTTTCTTCCTTGAGGCAAATTACCTGTTATTTTCTTAATTTCTTCTGGTTTCTTAGGATCATTGTATTCAGTTGTTTCCCATGATGAATCTGTACATTTAATGCTTTCAAAGTTTACCAAGAAAAAAGGCACATAAAATGACAAAAATAGATGTGTATCCATCTGACAATAATGTAGATGTAACCAACTGTCTTATTAAATAAGAAACACAGAGCCGATTCAGAGAAGAAAGCCAAGAGGTCAGAACTAAGAGCCTTACCCTTCCTGCTTCAGCTATACTGCTTCAGCCAAGAGAGCTCTCCGAAAAAAAGGGGCCTACTTCCTGTGTGTATGCCTTTTTATAGTCTAGCTGTTCTGCCTTCTCATTGGTTGTAAACCTAAACACATGACTGCCTTGTCATTGCCTGTATGTACCGCCCTCCAGGTCCTTAAAGGCGTGCGCCACCACCGCCATGCACTTGCTATGGCTCTAAAACTCTGACCCCCAGGCAACTTTATTTATTAACATACAATTAAAATCACATTTCAGTACAAGTAAAATACCACCACAACAATGCTTTATTTGTGTCAGTTATTTAGATTCAGATGAGAGTTAGTATTTAATGTATTCAGTCTTTTCACTTGCATACCTGGATTCATTGGATAAAACTTTGTTTTATAATCTGAGCATTGCTATGGAAGTGAGCAAAAAATGTAACCAAGAGACAAAACACTATATCTAAAAGCTTCATATTATGTGCTAGTATATTGTGTCCCCCAAACTATTGTGCATCCTAATAAAGCTTATCTGAGGAGTAGAGGAAAAAGCTAGCCACTATATTAAACATAGAAGTCAGGCAATGGTAGCACATGCCTTTCATCCTAGCATTTGGGAGACAGAGATCCATTCGTATCTCTGTGAGTTCAAGGCCACATTGGGGAGCAGAGCCAAGCATGGTAATACATGCTTTTAATGCCAGCACTAACCATAGACATCTGGAGGTCTCTACAGATAGACAGGAAGTGATGTAGCTGGGCAGAGAGAGGAAGTGACATGCAGAACATAAAGGCATATACGTGTGGGTATACAGGAAGTTGGTATCTTTGGAGGCTGAAGGCTGTTAAGGTGAGGTTGGCTGTGGCTTGTCCTATTCTTCCTCTGATCTGTCGGTTTTAACCCCAATATCTGTCTCCAGGATTTTTATTTATAATACCATTTAGCAATTTGTCTTACAATATTAAGTATGCTATTATTAAAAAAATAAAACAAAACTATGCACTTAGTTAGGGTTTTATTGCTGTGAAGAAGCAACATGGCCATGGCCATTTTTGGTTTGTTTTGTTTTTTCGAGACAAGGTTTCTCTGTGTAGTTTTAGTGCCTCTCCTGGATCTTGCTCTGTAGAACAGCCTGGCCTCAAACTCACAGAGATCTGCCTGGCTCTGTCTCCCAAGCACTGGGATTAAAGGCATATGCCACCACTGCCCAGCATGGCCACTCTTATAAAGGAAAACATTTAATTGGGTCTGGCTAACAGTTTCAGAAGTATAGTCCAAAATTGTCATGGCCAGAAGCATGGCAGCTTGCAGACAGACTAAAAAAGGAGCTGATAGTTCTACATCTTGATCTGCTAGCAGCAGAAAGAGACTGTGTACCACAGTGGGCATAACTTGAGCATACAAAACCTTAAAGCCTGCCCCCACAGTGACACTACACTAGCTCTGATGAGGCCATACCTACTCCAACAAGTGACAAAGTGGCACACTTTCTCCATTAGGCCACACCTCCTAATAGTGCCATTCCCTATGGGCCAAGCATTCAAACACACAAATCTATGGTGGCCATTCCTATTCAAACCACTGCATCACTAAAATGCTTACTACTAGTGACTTCCTACTCTCTGAATGAAATTAAGATTACCGTTGAAGACAAAGTGATAGAAAATAACCTCGTGGTTTCTGTGAGGAAGGTACTAATGCATGCCCAATAGCAACAATTATAAGACAACCAGTGAAATATAAACTATTGATCAACACAACTCCAATAATGCTTAAACATTCTTACACCTGAAAGGCAAACGAAAAGGAAAATCTAGATCATTCAGCTGTCAGCACTGTGACTTACCATGTCAAATTTTGAGACAAGCTGCTATTTTTATATACTCTATTAAAACTTTAGTCTGGTTTTAAAATTAAGGATTAAGTTTTTGACCTGACCTCAAATTAAAGTTTGCACTTCCAGTTACATTAACCGGAGAATATTTAACAAAGTGGTTATACTGTCAAATGTATTATGATGCTAAAATTTTTGGTACATTTTAAGCTTGGAAGGAGAGGAGAAAACATAAACAATAGTGGGATAGCATCATTCTCAAAATTTTGAAGCTTAAAATATTGATTTATTTCTGCATTGAATATTAAATTCATGGCATCCTGCAGTCTGGACAAGATGATGTTTGACCTCCTAAATTAAAGGTTTTATTTTTTCTTAAATCTGTTTTTCCTGCTTATAAATTTGTCTCTTTTCTGATTCCCTTACATGCTTCTCTTTAACTTGACTTCAGAGAGGCCAACAATAACTCCTTCAAACTGTATGTCAGACGAGGAGATGAAACCTACAAAAGACTGCGTAGATCGAGGCAGTATTTAAGATGCATGCGATGTGTGAATAACTGGATTTCAAACACTACCAACCAATCATTAGCTTGTGTTCCATACAAGTATTTATATTTAAGCAATAGAAAAGCCACTTAGGCATTTGACATTGGATAAGAAGTCTTCAAATATTCTTGTAAACGATATAAATATATTTTATAGTTCTATGGCAGTTTGGATTCAATATGTTATGTACACTGGGGAATTAAAGCATTAAAATTTTGAGAGCTTGAAGTATCTTTAATGCTTAATGAGAAAATTATTCATGTGAATATAAACCACCGTTCCTAATGTTTGACAACTTCATACATGTATTTCAAATGCAGTGTTCATATTCACTGTCCATTACCCTTTCTTACCTTTCTACCATTCCCAGGATACAGTCTCCTCTTACTATATAGTCTACTTCATATTTTCATTGCTTTTGTTGTTGTTGTTGTTGTTGTTTTTGTTTTTTGAGACAGGGTTTCTCTGTGTAACTTTGGTGCCTGTCCTGGATCCTTCAGGCTGGCCTCGAACTCACAGAGATTCACCTGACTCTGCCTGCCAAGTGCTGGGATTAAAGGCATGTGCCACCACCACCTGGCTTCTCACTGCTTTTTTGGTGCAGTAATTTTTCAAAAGGTTAGGAATGAAGATATTGTAAATGGATTATTTCTAAAATTGCTCCCAGGTTAGAATAATTTCACAATAGAAACAGTTCATTTTGAGGCCACAACAAAACCTGCTGTTAAAGTGAATAAACAGCACTTTTAAGTGACTGTTAAAGCAATTTCAGTGTGGAATATCTTCGGTTTTAAAATTTTTCTAAAATATGCCTTATGTGTCCCTCGTAGCAATACTGAAGAAACAACCGTTAAAGTACTATACATTCATTGATGTATTGTAACGAGTTAAATTAAAAGTTAACTAATAAAATTATATGTATACATGCAATTGTTTAAAATAATCATAAAGTAATTAGTTCAATTAATTTTAAGTAAAATTACAAAAAGGACACAATTGACTCTCAATATTGATCTCATTGAGAGGCAGATTCATTTCCTGAAATGATGCCACCTATGTGCAGCTTTGAATAGATTGTGCTTCTCTATGTGAAGAATATAATTTAATGAAGTTTGTTAACTGAGTAATTACTAAGAGAGCTTCTGTACTTTGAGGCTTCCAAAATTTTAAGTATGCTTGCATGGAAGATATAGCCATATAATATGACTGCAGTCACCTGTAAAGTAAAAAAAAATCATAGAGCATTCACACGAAGTGGCCTCATTTATATGATGACAAAAGAAAGCCAAATGCTCCCAGATCACTTACTATTTAAACGACATTCAAAATAATTCTTTTGATATTGAATAGAAAAAAATTATCTCAGAAAATGTGCAAGCCCAAAGGTTAAGAAATATCTTCATTGAAGTGTTGATACTAGTAACTTTAAGAAAGCTCATAAAAACTAAAACTATACTCTTTAAAAACAGAAAGTTATAAAAAATAAAAATACAGGCTCATATATGGATATGATCTGCTTATATTATGTGATTTTTCCTAAAGAATTGTAAAATAAATCTCAGGAAGAATTCTATAGACATCCAGTGTCCAGGAACACTTACACATGTCATTGACAACTCTACCTTGGAAACCACCCAGAAACACTCTAAAAATTTCAGATGTTCACAGTTTATAATAGTGTTTGGAATCTGAGAAGACAAAGGACCCAGAAGTCCTTTAGAATATTCTTCTGAGCTTCCTGAATATGTTGAGTCTTTGCAGTTGGAAGAAATAACACTAGGGTAGAAAAAAATGTACAGAGATTCTATCTGGACCCTTTAAGAGACAAACTAACACAGAGAAAATATTTGGATATATTTCAGATTGCAGGATTCCTGATGGCAGGAGAAGTGTGAGAAGAATGATAATGGAAGGTGGAACTTTCATAAGACCACAGATTAAATTTCAAATAACAGCAGTATTAAAATGAATGGCATATCATATTCATTTCAGATATGTGCTTAAGGGAAGAAAAGTGGGGAGCCCAAGGACAGGAAGGTCACTGAGACAATGTTACAGACAATGCTGCAGAGATGAGTAATCATATTCAATTCTTAAGAGCTTATCTATCAGTCTTAATAATTTCATATTGCATAAAGAAAGTGCTCTGAGTGTAGCAATCCAGAATATCGAATATCCTTTGTCTTATAGTCAATCTTTTTTGTCACTAGTGGATTATAATTTATTTGGATAACCATCATTTTCAGTGCAACTCTGATGATCTTGGCATATTCACAGATGTATAAATCCAAAGTCCTTTCTGCTGTCACGCTTAAAAAGAATGCCAGGAAGAAAGAGAAGCAGAATGTGGTGAGGAATAGAACAATAGTTCCAGTAGGCAAAAATAAAATAATAATCCTAGCATTGAATCACTTGCAATGAGGAGCCGAGCCATAGCTAACGATTGGAAGGAAGTTCAAATCATCTATTTGAGGGATACATTTTTTTATATGAGACAGAGTCACATGGGGCACAAAAAGCAGTTACATTATGGATCACCTTGTTTCTGAAAAGATAAGAAATGACACCAAAGATTTAAAAAGGCAAATGAATCAGGAAATAAAATTATAAAATACATATCTGCACTGATTACTTGAAGACTACTTGAATCAAAGTAAAAATGTAAACCCTTTGAACTTACACTTTTTCTTAGCAATAAAGTCTACAATGTAGTTTGAAGAGTGTCTCCAAAACCGCCCACTACCATCATTAATGGCCCTCTCATTATACCATTCTAAAATCTTGAGTTATTGGCCAGGCAGTGGTAGCACATACCTTTTATCCCAGAATTTCAGAGGCAGAGGTAGGAGGATTTCTGTAACACAAAATGCAAAATGGTCTTATTAATAAAAAACTCAGAGCAATTTTTTTTTGGTAAAAGCTGAAAGATCAAAGAGGCAGAGAAGCAAGCCACTAGTTCTTACCCCTATGAAATCCTCTGCCAAAACAGAGCAAGCTCCTTTTTCCACCCTGCCTTATCACTTCTGCTCTCTGCCCAGCTCTATCATTTCCTGTCTGTCTATACAGACCTCCAGACCTCTATGATTAACTAGTGGCTAGGTCCTCCTTCTGATTTTCAGGTAAGGTTTATTTGTTAGAGCACAAATAAAATACCACCACAGATTTCTGTGAGTTCAAGGCTGGCTTAGTCTACAAAGCAAGTTCCAGGATGACCAGAGCTCCAGAGAGAATTCCTGTCTCAAAACAAAACAAAACAAAAACTTATAATGAACTAACAATTGATGACATATCATGATATAATGTATGAGCATGAATTTCTATCATCAATGGTAAGGATACAACGATATTGTTTCCATTTTAACTGTGTTGAAATTGGGGTCACTGGCAATTTTATCAAAAGTGACATAGTTAGCAATGTAGATATAATTATGTCTGAAAGATGTGCTTTATGCATAGGATAGTAAAACATTCTTATTCTGTAATCACAATCTACTTCCATCCATACTTATCAGTTTGATCCCCAAAGAAAAGAAAGCAGTATCATCAAGGGTCATGGGTATTAAATGCTCCATCTCTTCTCAAGTCTTGCCCCGTAAAGGGAGCCATGGAAATATGCTCAAACTGGAATGGTTTGAAAACAGCTCCCAAAATTCCAACAATTCCTTCAAGTTAGGGAAAACATATGCCACATAGTAGAGAACCTGACTCCTACCTCCCCGCGATAGTCAGCTACTCTTCATAAAAGTGGTCTTATGAGAACAAAATAAACTAGGGAATTCCACCCCTGTTTATAAGTAGCATGAAATTTCATATCTCCTATGCTAATTCCAGGTGTTTCCTTTGGTCTTTCAGCAACTGCTCTATCTTGTGAAGGCTATAACTTCGTTTTTAACTCAGTGTACGTCATCAGTCTGCCTAACATCTATCTATGATGTATTGTATAATTATCTGTTAGTCTTCCGGAACACAAAAAGGTTGAACAGCAAACATACTTCTTTTCCAAACTATTCTTTCAAAATCAACAGGGTAAGAGGAATGTCTATATAGCAAACCACAGGCAGCATCAGGCAAAAGTCCCATGTTTTTGTGACCACTTAAAGTAGTTGTGAATCTCTCAAGTAAGGACGGAAAGAATTAGGATGCAATAGCCAGAATCATCACTTGCTTAATGTGGGAAATTTACTCAGTGCTATTCCTTCAATTCTTAGTTTCAGTCTTATATACTTTTATTTCAGGAACAATATGTGTTATTATTCTAGATTCACATAATGATAATCTATATAAAACAACTGAGAACAAAATTCTTTTAAGCTCTCTACTGACAATATTATCATCACATTGCATCCAGATATTTATAAACCAGACAAAAGGGCTCAACTATACACTATGTTAGTGTTTTGAAAGGTTATAGTTAAAACAAATTAAAACAAACCAGGTAACTTTGACATTTAGTCATGTTTTCTTATTCTGCTGTTGCTGATTTCTTCTGTAGAGCCTAACTTCCTCTTAGAGTTGACTTTTTTTTTTCTGTATCTTTCTGCATTGCATATGGTCCAGCTCTTTAGGGAGCAGATTCTTCTACATTTCATTGTCTAAATCACGCTCATTATCATTAATTTAAATATATAGCAAGAGAAAGTGGAAAGTCAAGTTTTTTTTCTAAAAAAATTAAAGCAGTTACCCATTATCTTCAAAGAGAAAAACGTCACACATATCACTTCATCAATGACTTCATCTACTTTGCTAGTTTCCTGTAATTTATTTTCTTATTTTTAATGCATGTCTTATCATATATTTTGTTTGTTTTGTTAGGATTTCTTTGATTCAAAGTTATTCAGATGAGAAGGAGCCCACGCCATGTGTTTGGAACTATATGCTATGTGTTCCTCTTCTCTTGTTGCTGATGGCTGTGGATGTTGAGTGTGCTCTCCAACTTCCATTTGACTTCTCAGAACTGTAACTTGGAATTGCAAGGGGAATTAACTCTTTCTTCCCTTGTGCAGTGTTTGTCAGGATTTGTCACAGCAACAGAAGAGAAAATATACTCTGCTTCCCTCCCTCCCTCCCTCCCTCCTCCCTCCCTCCCTCCCTCCCTCCCCTCATCTCTCTCTTCCTCCATCTGTCTGTTCTCAGTTTCCTGCTGTCTGTTTCTTTTCCCATGCTCCACCTTTCCTTCCTTTTTGCCTTCCTTTGGTCTCTTCCTCTGTATTCCAGCTTTTTTTCTCTCTTTCTTGTCCTCACACCTGTAATGACACTTTTCCAATGATAAGAGAAAATTAAGTGCAATTCTACAGGTCTCATTTCCTTCATTTTGATTATTTGCAAAAGTTATTGTGATTGAAAAAGTCAAATTTGATTAGTTTTGTAAAAAAAAAGTCAAATTTTGAGAAGATGTATCTTAAAGCTTTTACATGCATATATTTAGTGGGCACAATCAATGCACAAGAGTTGCAGTCCAGAATACAATTATAAAAAAAGGTTTGGGAGGGCTGGGAAGATGGTTCAGCAGTTAAGAGCAATCACTGGTTGCTCTTCCAGAGGACCAGGGGTCAATTCCCAGCACCTACAGGACAGCTCACAGCTGTCTGTAACTCCTGTTCCAGGAGATTTGATGTTCACGTACAGACATAGCTGAAGGCAAAGTACCATTGTACATAAAAATAAAATCAATTATAAAAAAGAAAGGTTTAGGAGAGATGAGTCCAGCAGATAGCTCAGCAATAGAATGCTCAGGTAGAATTCAGGAAATTAATTTCACTATACCACAAAAGAGTTAATACTATACATATAAAAAACCCTATATACAGGGACAAGTGAAATTAATAACTCTTTCTCTTCCATATAAGAACAACTCTTCTAACTGTGTATGCTAGTCAACATGTTCCATGTATATACAAAAGAAGGGTAATTTTCTCATTGTACTATCAACACAAAAAGGCAATGATTTTGATGTTCAATCTCTGTTGTCAGAAGGAGGAGAAACAATGTGGTAGTTAATTTTCATTTTGAACTTAAGGAGATTTAAAATTTCTGGTCAGGGATTTTAGAGAAAATGAATGAGCACCTCCATCTACTGTCTTTTGTTTTGTTTTGTTTTGTTTTTCTCATTGACTGCAAATTCAATGTGACTAGTCAGAATCCCATTCTTAATTCCATGGCTCCCCAGCTATGATGAACTGTATCCACTGAAACTCTGATAAGAAAGAGACTCTTTCTCTTTAAATTAGTTCTTGCCAAGAATTTTAACACAGCAAAATAAAAATGAGTAATACAGTATGTTATGTATGTATGTTAAAATTCAGGATTCTTTTGGCCCTTGTACAAATAATTATCTGTTAATACACTGCTTACAAATTGCTTAATACAAGATTCAATTTAATTTTTGATGAATTTTTAGTGTAAACTAAATTAGTAATTACTAATTTTAGCTACATTCAAATGAGAACTGTTTTATGCTTGGTTAAACACTTCATGATTCCATGACCTTTTGTAATTATGTAACACTTCTTGTTACAGATTAGTCAGAAGTAAATGGTCATAAAATAACTAATTTCGTATATTTGGGAGGGAGAATGATATGAAAAATTAATGCAAAATGAGAGTTTAAGTACCCTTGAATCTTATATAATGGTTTACAACTGGCTTTCTTTCCTTAGGACTAGGTGAAGATTAATTATCCAATATCACATGTTAAATAAAGCCCTTCATGGAATTTCTGCATGATTATTATTGTCAAAACATTATTTGATGGGCTAGGAAATGGTTCAGTGGGTAAAGAAAACTATCACAAGTCCTGAGGAGCTGACTTCAATATCAGGAAACCATATAGGAAGAACTACTTCATGAAAGCTCTTCTCAAAATTCCACATGTGGAAACAGACACACACACACACACACACACACACACACACACACACACACACACAAATAATGGTAAAATACTGGGTGAAATGGCATCTGGTTTTCTCTTAGTTTTAGAAGTATTATTTCAAGTGTAGGCAGATATTCCACATGTATTTTGTTAGCCATTTCCCTTCATGTAACCTAAAGATATTATTCCACGTTGACTCTTCAGCCTGGAGCTGAGCTGGTGGCACTGTTCGTGCATCGTTGCTCTGGCCACTTCAATATGGATTATCAGGATTTACTCTGAAGCTGAAAACCTCTGTCAATTAACTACACTACTGCTCTGAAGGCTTCCATTATTAGAGAAGCTCTATTGGATTCCCTCAGTTCCGCATCACGTGTTTTCCTTATCCTGTATTATTCTCCTGATATCAATGCCTCTGCTTCTTTTTTTTTCCCATGCCAGCCTAAGGCTTAGCTTGTCAAATGAAAACCTTACATTGTAATATGAAATTTAGAAATAGGAACTCAAATTCTCATCAAATAGCAATGGAGAACATGACAAAAGAGAGAAAAGTTCAACTCCTATGAGGTGAAAATGTCCCCTTAATTCTTATAACCAAAGATTAAAAACAAAGCAGAGATACATTGAGTTATGTACATCAAAAGATTGAGCTCAAGTCTACTGTTCTGTGTATTTATTTATATATTAGGCTATAAACGCCTCTGACACATATATGCATGGACTTTCTTACTCTCACAGTGTTTCTATTTTTATACAGGTATATTTAATTGATTGCTCTGGTTCAAGACACTTTCATTCTGCAGCAACATAAGTCGATGTGACCTACTCAGATTGCCATATAGCAGGCTCCTGCCTCCGACAGTTATTTTGATTAACCAGAGGATTTTAGTGCTCTAATGTTCTTTATTTCTTTTTCATAATAGACATATTTCTAATAAATAAAGAATGTAACACATAATTGTTGAATTTATAAGATTTTTTTTGTCATAGATTGGAAAAGCCCTATGTTTTCCTAATTCTTACCCACAAAGGTGCCCGAACGACACTGGACATCATGTTGTTCTCTATTCCCTGTGACCGCTGATGAATCAATACATTTGAAACACATTCCACATACTGTAGAAACATGTTTAGTTTATTAGATGGAAGCATACCCGCCAGTCATGAGGAGCGAAGGAGCCTTAAAGAGACAAGTGAATTAGCTGCCTTTTCAGTCACACTGTGTGCTGTTTGTGAAGTCACTGGAATGGACATAATGTTTGAGGGATGTTTTCTCATCCTCATTACTGATAGGATCATTCAGGTTAGCTATTGTAGGAAGAGAGGACACTGGTATAGTCGTTTACCTTATCATAAAACTCATCATTCTATACCCATCTTGTAAGGTTTTAGATTTCTGGAACAAAGTTTAGACAGACAGCTTCCTTGGCAGCTAAGAAGACAACATCCCTGCATGCATTGAGTGAAACCGACTTATTCAGAATGAATGCTCTTTCTAATGTTGTAGTGGCTTGAATGAACTATCTTTCGTAGTCTCTGGCATTTGAACACTTAGTCCCAAATCACTGGCACTGTTTTGGGGGGTCAGTATTTTTGGTCACTGGAAGGAAGTATGTCATTGGGGATGGACTTTGAGGTTGATAAGTGATATCCTATCTTTCTCTGACATCATAAACCATTAACCTCTGGAACCATAAGCCTCAATAAAATGTTCTGTTCTATACGTTTCTTTGCTCATGATGTTTCATCACAGCAATAGAAAACTAACAAATGCAATTGTGTTCTTGAATTTAATTTGCAAGTATTTTATTCTAGACTTTAGGTTCTATGTTCATCAGGGAGTTGGATCTTTAATTTCTTTTATATGCTGCATTTTTGTCTGGTTTTGGAATATGGATAATGCTTCCTTCAGAAAATGAGTTTGTAAATGTTCCAAATTTTTGTGTTTTATGTAATATTTAGAGAAATATTGCTGCTAATTCTGCTTAGAATTTCTGGTACAGTTAGTAACCAAGTTCATCCAGGACTGAGCCTTTTTCTGTCCAGAGATTTTTATCAGCACTGCTTCACCTTCTTGCTTGATATTGATGTGTCTAAATTACATATTCAATCTTGGTTTAAGCTTGTATTTAGAAGTTTGTCCATTTATTTTAGATTTTTTTCCACTTTAGTAGAATATACATTTTGAAATGTGCCATTTTTTATTTCATTATGTCTTTCATAATATTTTTTCATCCATAACTACTTATTTGAATATTTTCTTACTTTTTAATATTCAGTCTAATGACTTATGAACCATTATTACTTTTAAAATAACCAACTCTTTCTTTCACTGATTTTTTTCCCATTTCTTATTTCAATAGTATCTGCTTGGATGTTCCTTAATCTATTGATTGGTATATAATTTGCTTTTTGTTTTTCTATTCTTCAAAGGGCATCATTATATTGTCCATTTGAACTTACTCCAAGTTTTTAATTAATTCTTAGAGAATTTCATACAATATCCATTGATCATATTCAGATAGACTTTTCCTAGTCTAGGGATTCACTAACTTCTATATCCTATTTTTAATGCTTTGGGACATTTTGTGGTATTTAAATATTTTTAGATGTATGGGTATCCACCGTCATGTAAGGAGCTACAATCTTTGAGAAGACTTACTGTCTTATCCTAGAAGCTAAAAATTGCCAATGTCTCAATGGCTGGTAGTGAGATTGCATGCCTAACCTGCCATATTCATGGATAGCTTTTACAAGATCTTGAAACCTCCAGAGTAATTCCAAAAATGTCTTCAGTAGTTTATACTCCCACCAGCAGTTTATGAAAATTCTTCTTTATCCACATTCACAATAGTGTATACTGTTATCTGTATTCTTTCCAAGTACACATATAAATATGTGGAAATAAACCAAAAAAGTGTCACAATAAGCAAACAATAAGACAAAAACAGACAAAAGACAAAACAGAAACACATACATAAAAAAAGAGTCTGTTATCTGTTGTGTTTGGCCTACTCTATGTAGTGTAGTTGATATATCCAGTGATACTCCCTTGGAGAAAAAAGATTTTCCCTTTCCTAGGGGCCACATTTGCAAATATGTTTTGCTTTGTTTCAGTATTGTGTGGTATGAGTCATAATATAAATTATATAAATTGCGCTGCTTAAATTCCCTCTACAGCCCTCTGAGGCAAGCAATCTGAGGTGATATTGTGTCCTCCAATACATTGTTCACCCTAATATACTTATCTGGGGTCAGAGAACAGAACAGCCGCTAGATAGATAAATAGGTCAGAAAATAGTGGCATACACACCTTTAATCCTACCTAGCATTCTGGAGGCAGAGATCCATCCAGATCTCTATGAGTTCAAAGCCACAATGGAAACAGCTAGGCATGGTGGCACACACCTTTAATCCCAAGACTTTCATATCTTGCTTGGGAAAGACACATGCCTTTAATCCCAGGAAGTGATGGCAGGAAGCAGAAAGGCATACAAAGTGTAAAGACCAGGAACTAGAGGCTTTTAAACTTTTACCTTTTAGCAGCAGTTCAGCTGAGATCCATTCGGGAGAGGACTCAGAAGCTTCCAGTTTGAGGACACAAGATCAACTGAGGAATTGGCGAGATGAGGTTGGCTGTGGCTTGTTCTGTTTCTCTGATCTTTCAGAATTCACCCCAATACCTGGCTCCAGGATTTGTTTTGTTTTTGTTTTTATTAATAAGACCATTTAGAATTCATGTTACAGGAATCTATCACCATCCTAGATTTAATGGAATGTGTTACAAGGATTACGATGATTTACAGGATTAGATTTAGTGCTAGATCTCCAGACATTGGAAATGAGCCTTAGAAGATCACTAGAGACTATTCCCCAATCCACTTGCTCACTTTTCTTTGTTTTCCTCCACCATAGTTAGTATGAAATCCATAGTTTCACAAATGTTAGTGTGTAAAAAATATTATAAGAGAACTATTCCTACTCATAATGGTCAGTCTTCATTTGATACTGGCTTGCTTTGATTCCTATTGCTATCTTATTGGGAATAAGATTTCAATATTCATTAAATCACTGACTCACATTCTAACCCTCGTTTTCTGTTTCAGTTGCTAGCCACACCATGAGAAAATATGCCTTGTCACACACCCCTTGTATTAGCATACTGTCATTCCAAATACAATGTGTCAAACTGACTGTTGACTGAAATCTCCAATACCGTGCCCTCATATAAACTTTTTCTAACTATAATATGATTGTCTCATATATTTTAAAAGTAACGAAAAGCAGTCAGAAAAGTAGGTATAATGTGTCAAATTTTGTTAAAATCAACTTATCAGTGTTTGTCCACTAGTTTTGACATAAACATCACATTAATGTAATATAACAAAAATGTTATAAATATTATCTCTGTTTTATTCACAGCCTCTTGGAATAAAGTGAAAACAAAAAGGGGGCAATATTAAACATGTCTTTCTTTTTATGATCTCATGAAGAAAATCATATTACACTTCGTGTCTTTATGTTCTTAATGGCTCTGCCAGCCTCCTGTGAATGCTTTGATCTTTATGGCCTCACTAATTTCTAAAGTACTGATTGACAATGAAAATTAGGTAGATATTCTTCCTTCTTGTTAGAAAAGGTTTTAGCTGTTTTTGATGTTGGTGGGGAACTGCAAAAACAGTGAATAACTAAACCATTTAATTGCATTAAAAAGAAAAAAGAATATATGTACTCAGAATAGTATTTTTTTTTTCAGAAAGAAAAGAAGTAATTAAGTATTTCACTAGTTTTTATATTTGAGTTCATCAACCAGTTTAAAGCATATTATGACTTTTTGGTTCTATTCCTTGAACAATAATCATGGGAATTGATGACATTGAAACCGGACTAGATCCTTACTCCCTCACTTCCCATGGCAACAAAACAAATAAACAGCATTGTTTAAGCTGCATTTGTGGACATTTAATGGACTAATATTATACTTTAAGTAGCTGGAAGGAAAATGGATGCTTTAGGCCAGGGGAAAGTGAGCAAGTAAATATGAATGAATGCACCTGGAACTGGATGTTATGAACTCTACTCAGAGACATGAAAGTAAAACAGCTGTTTATGTGACAGTTGAGGACCTTAGATTTCTGGAGAAACATAAAGACAAAAGCCTTGAAAGTAAGCAGGTTGTTAGAAGTAGATATGCCTAGGTGGAGCATAATCATCTTAAGAAGTTTTGTCACTGGGTCCTAGAAACCGTGTCTGATTGAGGTCACTGTGCTTGAAGTAAGCAAGAATTGTATAGTCAATAATATATGTTGCCAAATCTCAAAATTAACAGTTAAAAAATTCTTTTGTTTAGATATACAACAAACTTTCTCAAGATTGGCACTGGCATACAGGATAACTCCCAGAAATATTTTCATGATAATATAATAAGTTTATTGGAAAGATTGCAGTTTGAAACTTTGATAAGAAAGCTTTTGCTTCATATTATTATATTTTATTTTGTCATGTTTAGCTATTATCTCATAGAATCATTTTCTTTTCTAATGAGGGGCAAAAAGGGAGTTGATCCAGAGGGGAATGGATATGGGGAGGAAAGGGGATGAGTAGAGGGAGAATAAACTGTAATCAGGATATATTGTATGAGAAAATAATCTATTTTCAATTAAGAAAAGAAAAAAAATAGTCTGTTACTCTGAAGGTGTTAATATTTAGGATGAATTTTTTTTAAATATTGTTGTCTTGTTAGAAAATATCATAAATACCCCACTAACTGCATTTCACAGCAAGATTTAACACTTGAATGTAGTTTTAAATTGGTATATATGTGTATATAAAGAGATTCAAATTTCTAAGAGACTTGAATACACCATGTTTAGTGTTATAACTATAGTTTGTGAAGGAACACTTAAAATATTGTTTAAGATAATAATTGAGCATGTTGGATGTAATAAGTTCTATTTACATTTTCTTTTTTAGACTATAAAATAACAAGAGTCAGAGACCCACTCAGTCTCAGTCAGGGGTCCCCAAAAAAATACTAAGCTAAAAGCTGTATTGCATTCACAGAAGACCAGGTATATATAGACTCTTGTAGGCCCTGTGCTTTCTGCTTCAGTCTCTGTGAGCTTCTAAGCACCTTGCTTTGTTGATTCAGAGTGCCTTGTTCTCTAGGAGGAGTCCTCCATCCCTCCTTTCCACCTCCTCTTCTGTGGGAGTCCCTCAGTTCTGGAGGAAGGGATTTAATGGAGAAATCCAATTTAGACTTTCCCTCTGCATAATGTTTAGCTGTGGGTCTCTGCATCTGCTTCCATCTGCTGTCAAAGAATGTCTCCTTGATGATGAGTGGAAAAGGCAGCGATCTTTGGATGGCAGAATATCATTAGGAATCATTTTATTGTTTTTTTTGGACCAGTCATGTTTTGTTTTATCTTAGTTCTCTGGGCTATCTAGTCTCTGGTTCTTGGTTACCCAAGCAGTGTTGGGTATATGTTCCTTTTCATGGAGTGAGACTTAGGTGAAATCAGACATTGGTAGGCTACCCACATAAGTTCTGTCCCATCATTACCCTGGTATATTATGTCGGTAGGACAGATTGCAGGTCAAAGGTTTTGTGGATGGGTTGTCCATGTTTCTCTTTTAGTAGCCATCAGAGTTTCTTTAAAATTAAGATGAAAACATTCTCCATGTTAGTTGAAAAGTTTGTTTCAGACAGTCCTATGATTCAGAAGTATGAATGATATGTTTTCTAGAAATGAGTGCATATGTTTTTGACTTGAAACAAAATTATTTCATGATGAAAACATTTTATTGGGTTTATTTACATAATTGAAATTAGTGCTTATTTCATGCCTGTGTATATGCCAACCACTTCATATGCATCTCATCTTAACTCAGAATAATCTTGTAAGAAAAACGTAATTGTTAGCAACATTTTAATGAATGGAGAAATTGTGACACTGAGCTCCCTGGAAGACTTCCCTGGTAACAGCCAATGAGAATGTCCAGTTCATATCTAGGACCTTGTTTGTCCTTGAACATTATTTAGCAAACACATTTTAACCCACTGATCTTTAGTTCCAGTTGTTTTGTTGTTATTGTTGTTCGTTTGTTTGTTTTGTAAGGGAAATAATTGTTGCCTGTCTATTTAAAGATCACCTTGCACTTTCTCATGTGTTTTATTCATCTGGCTTGATATCCAGTGACATCCTTTAATCGGAGCATATTATTTCAGATGATCTTTCATGATTTCTTTTCTACAAATTACAAAAACATATATTTGAAATGTCTTTAAAGACTGCTTCGGAAGCTAACAAAAATAAGGTAAAATAAATGTGACACATTGTTTCGGTACAATATCATCTGTGAAAGACATTAAATGAATTAAAAATGGTACATAAGAAATTGAACTTCAACATTTATCTGAGAAATGCCATTTTGCAAAAACATGGATGTAGCTGGAGACACTTATACCAGCTGAAGTAATCAAGCCACAGAAACAAAATGACAACATAATCTCATTTTGGGTGAATTCTAATTATTAAATTCAAAGTAACAAAGTAGAATGGTCCTTACCATAGATTTGGTATGAAGAAGATGGGGAGATGATGGGCAGATAGTAAAGCTCAAGTGAAAAAAACAGAACATTGTGTTCTTCTTCAAGATAATCACAGAACAAGGCAAATAGAATAAATACTAGAAATGCATTTCACTCTCACTGAAAAAAATCCAATATTCTTATCCCAAAGTGGTATATGTTTGATAGAGTGAAAATGTTGATTTGCTTTATTTAATTCTCTGCACCATAATTTTATAATTATAATGTCTCAATTTGTTATTAATTAAAATTTGTTTAGTACTATTGTGTGAATGCACATGATGGGTGTGTTTGAGCACATGCATGCCACAATGCATGTGTGGTCAGAGAGATCTCTGCGTAGTAGGTTCTCTTCTTCCACCTATATGTGGATCCCAGAGATTAAACTCATGTCACTATATTTGTGTGACAAGCACCTTTGCACAGAGAACTTCATCATTGTCAATAAATGATAATTTTAATATTTAAAATGTGTAGATCCAGCTTGAATCTTATATTTTTGGTTGTGAGTCTAGCCTTTAATAGCTGAGCCTTCTCTCCAACCCAGCCTACAGCACCCAGTATTCTCAGGTGGTCTACCATTCAAGTACTAAACAGACACACCCATGCTTAGCTTCTGATATCATATGAGATCAGACAGGTTCAGGGTGGAATTTCCCTAGACCTATTATGAATATTTAGATTTGTGGGCTTTACATGGAGTACATTTAGAAGCAAGAAAAACAGAAAGGACATTTGTTTAGGGAAAAACGTTCTTAAGGAAGGGGCAGCTAGAGGTCATGGAGGACACCAGGTAAGCAATGTCTTATAGACAAGATAGGTCCCAGCCCTAATGAACGCAACAGCAGCCATGACTGTCTACACAAGACCTAAAGATGATAAAGCCAGTAACCATTCCATCATGGATATTGAAGAGGCACATATGTTACTATCCTTAGCTGAGTACCATACCAAGACAGTTGATGTCTTCTAGAAGAGTCAATTGTCTTCAAGGATGTGGCATCTCATAGGTTGCCCATGCTCTAGAGGATGGCATTGTAACCTACTTGCTAATGAGCAGTTCTTGCACCAAGTGTGTTTTAAAAAAATAAGGCAGTTAGGAAGAAGGAAAGCAGGTTACTGTGAGTGCAGAACGGAATACATTATATACATATATTGGATACTTTCTCTTTTTTTGACAAACATCAAATGTAGCTGAAGCTTTCCTGGTCCTGCCTGGCCCACAGTCAGAACAAATCTCTCTCACCCTCCAGTCCCACAGCCACTCAGTCCCAAATAAACACAGAAGCTCATATTATTTACCAACTGTATGGCCTAATGGCTCAGGCTTTTTGCTAGCTAGATCTTACATTTTAAATTAACCCCTTTCTATAAATCTATACCTTGTCACGTGACTCATGGCTTAATAGTATGTTTACATGTTGCTTCTCATGACAGCGGCTGACAGTGTCTCCTGCCTCTGCCCTCCTGTTCCCAGCATTCTCCTCTCTCTTTGCCCTGCCTATACTTCCTGCCTGGCTACTGGCCAATCAGCACTTTATTTATTAACCAATCAAAGCAACACAATCACAGCATACAGATATCCACAGCAGTCTAATGTTCTCTTATTATAGTTCCTATTTCCGAATATTTAGATGTAAATCTATAACCTGAAATAATCAAAGAAACCATAAAAATACAAAGGGACCAAATAGAGGTAGAGAAGGAAGAGCTACAGAGAGGGGCACAGTAGCACATAGATGTTATGAGGAAGAAAATAGAAAAAAATGGAGGGAGATATCAGTGGAGAGAAGGAGGACAACTCTGAGGGAGATGGAAAGAGGAGGGTTAAGGAATGCGCAGGATGAATGATGTAGCCATAGGGAAATATACTTTAAGTTTACTTAAAAATACATATGATATCTGTAAGTGTATATGCATATATGCTGTGGAATAATGCTTTTGTACACTGGTTTAATAATAATAAAGCACTGATTGGCCAGTAGCCAGGCAGGAAGTATAGGCGGGACAAGCAGAGAGAATTCTGAGAAGAGGAAGGCTGAGTCCGGAGAGACACCAGCCAGCTGCCCTAGAAGTAACATGTAATGGGACGCAGGTAAAGCCACAGAAAATGTGGCAAAACATAGATGAATAGAAATGGGTCAGTTTAAGATATAAGAACTAGATAGCAGGAAGCCTGCCATGGCCATAGTTTAAAAATAATATAAGCCTCTGTGTGTTTACGTGGGTCCAAGCTATTGCCGGACTGGTGGGTGAGAGATTTGTCCTGACCCAGGGACAAGCAGGATATAGGAAATCTTTCAGCTACACACATATAAATATTTTTTTAAGATTTTTTTTATTCATTTTACATACCAACCACAGACCCTCCGTCATCCCTCCTCCTGCTCCCCCCCAAGCCTTCCCCTCACCCACCCACTCCCAATCCCCTCCTCCAAGAGTATAAGAGTCACCAAAGCCTAGTACATTTTGTGGAGCCAGGACCACCCCCCGCCACATTAAAAGATAAATTGAAAACATTAGTTTATTCTAAAAAAAACTTCAAAAGTTTGCATTATAATACAATTTTTTTGATAGATTTGAAGATACACAATTTGCTGTTTTGAGCATATTTTTTAATTTTAGTATATCATGCATGAGAATGCTGATTATCTCCTCTAGAAAAATTGCTAACTCAAGTAATATTTAAAACTGGCTTCAATTTCTGGTTCATGTTTCATTTACCTTTTAAAACACTTTTATGATCGTTCCGTATATAAAGAATATTAATTATGTTTATTTTTCCATGGGAAAAATGAAAGTAAATATTTGTTAACGTATAGTTCTGACAAGCCAAGGATAGAGCTGAGTATTTTAGGAAGCTACAGTTTGGCTTGTTAGGAGGCTCATACGAAAAATAAGATCAATACTTGTCACAGCAGGAGATGCTTTACCGTCAGTGGAATGTGGTAATAGAGCTCCGAGGATGAAAAACACACACCAACACGTCTCAGCTAGGTCTTATGTAATGAGCAGGCTGCTATTAAGAAAACTAAACTAGATTCGAAGAACTTAATGCTCTGATCAAAAGACTTAAGTGTCACTTTGTAGTTATATTTCCACGTTTAGCCCTTGAGCTCATTAAGCAAACTGGGCATATGCAATATGAAAATTTTGAAGAAGTATGTGACAACTTGCATGCATGCTATGTGTATTGTGTAAATAATTAGTGATAAGAAGCAAAATTAAGAACCCTCAAATTTTTAAACTCAATGTACCAACACTTTTCTTGACATATATATCCCTGTAGTTTTAAGAGTATAATTGTTACACTGTTATTTTTTAATATAAACTCATAAATTTGACTTTACAGTAATCCTTCTGGCTTTATGTCCATGTGCTGAATATACAATGTATAAGTTACACATCTGGCTAAATTACTTTCTTCTTTCTTTCTAGCTTTCCTTTCTTTAATGATGGTCTACTTATTTTTCTTATTTTCCTAAAATTCTTGAATATAATGAATATTGTATCAAGGGCATGCATATATGTTTGTGCCCTTTTAAAACAATTTCTTTCTTATCTTAACTCATTTCAATTATTTTAAATTTATTTTTATTTTCTGTATGTCATACAGAGAGACATATACACAAAGGGGGATGGGATTATAAAACTTAACAGTAAGATTGGAACCTGCATTGTGCTCTTGCTTATTTTCATTGTTGTGTGAAAAGTTGTATTATTAAAATAATACAGTTGTTTTATTAAAATAATGTTGTAGAGTACCTCAACTACCCAATGTAACTTTTAAGTGTGGTATAGGTGATTGAATTTGTGTATTATATATGCTAGGCAGCATTCAGTCAACAACTAAGCTACAACTATAGCCACTGATGTGACTACTTACAGCAATAAAATGACAAATAGAGTTTACTTGCTATGTCTGCTGCTTATGTACCTATCATATTATTTTGTAGTATTTTCTGATAAATATGTTATATCTAAAATAACACTCAAATATAATATGGTGCATATTTAAAACAGTACCATAGCTAATTATTATTATTATTGAAGAGTTATGCCGTTACCTAATTGTGGGTCTGTTTAGAAAAACATCTACACAAACACTTGACCAATATGTTACACTGCAGTTTAACAACTCTCATAATGTGACAAGTTAATAAAACTTCTTCAGCTCCATTAATATCATATGGACCACCATTTTATTTGTGATTCCCTTCTGGAAACACTGTTGTATGATGTGACACTTACAGTTTTTTGCCTACCTATTATCTATTTATCATTTCTTATCATTACTTGTATTTAGTAAAAATGACAATGGGAGTAATAAATTCTACAACAGTACAATCCAGAAGATCCTGGCATAGTCTAGATTTCAGGGTCTGGATTCAGATTCCTTACTGAACAGGATGGTCGAGGTGGGGGAAGGACAGTGGGAGAGCAATGAAAGATAGATCTTGATAGAACAGATATTATGGAGTTAGGGATAAACCTGGTGCTAGGGAATTTCCCAGGAATCCATAAGGAAGATCCCAGACTAGACTACTAGCAACAGTGGTGGGGGTAGCTGAACTGGCCTACCCTGGTAATCAGATTGGTGAATACCCTGTCATCATAGAGCCTTCATCCAGTAACTGATGGAAGCAGATGTAGAGATCCACAACCATGCACCAGGCTGAGCTCCAAGAGTCCAGTCAAAGAGAGGGAAGAGGGATTACATGAGCCAGGGGGGTCAAGATCATGATGGGAAACCTTCAGAGACAACTGAATCAAGCTCATAGGAACTTCCGAACTTTAAAGTGATGGTTGTGAAACCTTCATGGGACTGGACTAGACACTTTGCATATGGGAAACAGTTGTAGCTGGATATGTTTGAGGGGCCCCTGGCAGTATGCTCAAGATTTATCCCTGGTGCATGAGCTGGCTTTCTGGATCACATTACTTATGGCTGGACACCTTGCTCACCTTTGATAAAGCAGGAAGGGACTAGGTCCTGATTCAACTGAATGTACCAGGCTTAGCTGTCCCCCCATGGGAGAACTTACCTTGTTGGAGAAGGGGATAAAGGGACGAGATGGGGGGGAGCTGGAGGAGGGATGAGGGAGGATCTATGGTTGGTATGTAAAATGAATAAAAACAAATTTTACTTATGTGTGTAGGTGTACGTGTGTGTGGGTACCTGTGCAAGCATGAATTCACATATGAATGTGGGTGCCAAAAGAGAACAGAGTGGATGTCAGATCACTTGAAGCTGGAGTCAGATAAAGTTATGGGTACCTCGATATGGGTGTGAGGAGCAGAATTCATATCCTCTGGAAGAGCATACGGCATTTTAAAGCAGGGACTAATTGTTCCAATTAATGGAGTCTTTACTCTAAACAAAGATGCTTCTTAAAACACAAAGGTATCTAAACAAAAACGTCATCATTATTCCTCAAGATTTATATGTTAATGTTTATTTTAGGTTGGTTTGTATTTGTAAGTTTATAAAGGCATATAATATTGTGGGATTAGAAGGCACAGCTATCCATGAAGGAAATCACAGTGAAAGGACACATTATATTTTATGTTCTTAGTGCTTGTCGTCATGTACTATCAATGGCAACTCTGTTCTGATCAGTTTTCCCAGCATGGCAGACTTACAGAGAGCTGGAATTTAACATTTGATAGTTGAAAATTAACAAGTGAAATTCATTGTGCACTTTTACAAAGCAATATGGGAAAATAAAATACGACATCTGACACTTCTTAATCACTAAGAATTTTTTTAAAGCAATAACTATCCTAGGATGATGTAGGAAATGTCGTGGTAACTATTTCACAAACACATGAAGTTGAAAAAAATCAGACCATTCTGTTTGTTAAATAAATATAGGAAAAAATAGAAGGAATAATAGAAAAATAAGAAGGATGGTATATGGGAGCTGGATAATATATACTTAGTAATAATTGATTTGGAACAATTTTTAATACTTAGGCAACTGAGTGAGAAGCCGCGAGTGCAGGATAGAGGTGAAGTGCCATATGTCCTAGTTAGCAGATTCTCTAAGTTGAAGTCTTGGCATTTCAGCATGTGGCACACAGACTTTACACCAGCCCACTGGGAACTGAAGAGGTGAAATTTGAAACTTAGACAAAGGTTTTCATGGTGACAGAAATATAGCAAATGCAAGGCAGTAAAGATTAGACTGTGGGTGTTTCCACCCTTCTATCTGTTCCAAGAATTTCAAATAAGAGAGAGCGCCAAACGATGATGGAAAGCTAGACTCCAGAAATAATACTCGGTGGAAAGTTACATGGTCTATTCCTAAGAGGAAAATGTGACAGCCACCATATCAGGGCATGGAATTATCTCCTTAGTTTAAGTTTTTGAAGCATCGTAGTCTTGTTCCCTGAAGGTTTCTGACACTGAAGTCAAAAGTCTTTTGCTTTACAGTGAAAAGAAACCTTAGGCAGAATACATTAATAAATTATTGAAAGACATACACAGCAGAAGGAGAAAAATATGTGGATAGCTTCAAGTTTACAGTTATTATTTAAAGTTTTAAGATTAAATCTGTCCGATTATGCAATTAAAAATTTTTGATAGATTATTGGGGGTTTGAGTAGTCAAGCACGAACTAAATATGTTTTGAAATCATTTTTCTTCCTTTTTTTCTTTATCAAGAATTCACAGACCTACAGCTTTTAAATACACACATTTTTCAAATATGTTGAAATCCTCACTGTGGAAGAATAGTGGAAATCTGTGGCTCTCACAACCCCTTTGAACCTTCCAATAAAATGAAAGGACCTTTGAAGAAGTCAGTATTTTCATGTTGTCACATGTATATATTTACATGGTAAAGCATAATTTACTGAAAGAAAACATTGTCACAGTAGCACACACTTACAGAGGTAAATGAAGAACCTCGGACAATGTCTTTATCCTCATGATTTAGCATGAGGAAATGGAAGCCCATCCTGTATATGGGAAACAAAAGGCACTACTTAAACTATAATAGTAGTCAGGGTCTTGAATAGTACAGTTTTAACAGTCAGAGCACAACACATTGAAACATTCTTTAAAAGCTTTAGGAACAAAGGGATACATTCTTAAGAAAATTTCATCCAGGGACAATTTCAAATATAATGTCTTTATTACATTATCATATAATCAATATTTCCCTAATCTAAAGCAAAACAATATAAATGAATCATAACGACTTATAGGTGAAAAAAAAAAAACAAGTAAAATTTGCTCATTCTTTTTTCCATAAGTTTGTGTGATATACACAGTCTTGCCAAATACCTGCCATATGTTATTGCGGCTCTCATATATCGTCTCAATTTGGAATGGAGTCAGATTAGTTCTGCAGTGTCGTCATTGAAATTATTTATGTTCCCATCCCTTTGTTTGGCCTTATTGGTACAGCAATAATTCAGAAAGCATTGCTACTTTCAATATCTATAGAGGAAAACTGAAATGTATTTATTGTAGCATAAGGATTGCATCTTACTAAGGAAGTCTGCCTCATTCTTGAGCACTTCAAGCTTCCTCTCAGATTCTTCTGTGACATTTTCTGAGGCTAAGGATTTCTCTTCCCAGATGGGCATGTATAGAACTTTAAGCCATGTGTTATTAGCCTCACTGACAACCCTAGACTCTCCTTACTCTATATTAAAGAGTCACTCCTAAACTTTAAACATACCAAGTGATTAATCTTCATTTTATGAAATTGTCACTTCTGTTAATTTAATGACTGCACACTGCTGCCCCAAAATAACTTACTATAATTTTAAACATTTCAAAAAAGCATGCGTATGTGATTCACTAGCTTCCGCTAATGAACATAGGGTCGTATACAGCAAGCTTTGGACAATTAGTAGTAAATTATGGCTTGTATATTAACCTCATGATGGAGCTTTCTTTTTAGCTTGAAAGGAAACTTGATGTTCCATATCTACCAATGCTAAGATAGATAGATGATAGATGACAGATAAATAGATAGATAGATAGATAGATAGATAGATAGATAGATAGATAGATAAATGCAAATGAAATGAAGGTGTCTGGAAATTTGGAAGGAAAGGAAACTGAATTGATGAACATATGAACACATTTGAATTCAAATCTCATATTTTTAGAATGTCTACTCATGTGCCAGGCATTGCACTAGGGACCACAAGGAGATATATTTCAGAATGGAAGATATAGATATGATTAAAGAGTCACACTAATGTTGGAATTTAGTAAGAAACACAAGAGTGCACATATTATATATACAAATGCACAGAGCTAGTGACCGAAGCAATAACCCATCAGAAAGTGAATATCAAAGGTATAACAGACAATCTGATCACTTAAAACTGAATAGTAATTAACAGGCACTAAAAGTAGTAGTAAAGAATAAAAGAAAGACAAATACATAATATAGATTTTTCCATTTACATAGAAAAATCACCTGACCAGTTAATAAAAAAGGTCTCTGAGATTAATAATGAAAGCCATTTTGCCTTGAGCTCACCTAGATAACCTAGAATATTCATCCAATTTCAAAAGAATAGTGTTAAAGCCATTCTTTTTTTGTTTTGTTTTGTTTTGTTTGGCTTTGACACTTAAGATAGGCCTAGAAATAATACCCATTATGTTCTATAAGGTACAAGTTATAGGGATTACAACTCTGCATATAACATTTCATTTCTAAGGTTTCTAGATATCTTCAAGTTCATGGTCATGTGCTCTGTAATTATAAACTCCTTTCTTACAGATATATCTGATAGGCAACATAACACCATTAAGTCTAGAAACAATTCATTTCTCAGAAAAATACATATACAACTAAAAGTGAAAAAATGAAACATGAGGCTTTTAAAGAATTTTTTAAAATGTGTCACACCATGTGTCACAAAAAAGCAAATATATATTATTGCTAGAAGAAAGGAAACTTGTCTTTCAGGGAAAGACTCTATGAAAAATTTAGATTGAATGCCTGTTCTCCTTATCAAATACTTTTAATATAAAAGGAGGTTAAACTGATTTTTGATGACAAACCCCCAAGCTTATGTTTTATGTGGGTGCCTGAGAAATTAGTCATATACTGCACTTTTTATTTATTTTTGATAATAAATCAATTTTAAGCATGAATTTTAAAGCTAACTCCATAGAAATATTTCACTTAAAAACATAAGCTTTCTAAAGTATCAGTCATTCTCTCTGTCTCTCTGTCTCTCTGCCTGTGTGTGTGTGTGTGTGTGTGTGTGTGTATGTGTGTGTGTGTGTGTATGTGTGTATGTGTGTATGTGTGTATGTGTGTGTGTGTGTGTGTGTGTGTGCGCGCGCATATGTTTGTGTGTTGTTGCAAGCGTGTTCCTCAGCATTACAACATTTCCTGCAAACTGAAATAGTTGTCCAGGAGGAAGGGGAGAGCATAGGGGTCTCAGGGAGTAAACAGGAGGGAAACTAAATGTTATATATCTGGGAAGAATAAAACCTGGGGATATTGTTAAGGGCTCATTTACAATAGTATAAAATTAAGTGAACAGTTTCTGAGGGTAGATGTTATGACCCACCAAATTGCGGACAAAAAGACAGATATTTTGGACTGTGAAGCTGTCTGCAAGAGGCGTAGAGAGAACGAGGGTTTCAGGTCACCATGTTGGGTTGATAGGTACAGATATATCCTTGAAGCTCACTGGCAACCCCCGATCAACACATTTTTGAAAATTATGACTATAACAGCAGAGAGAATCCAATATTTTTTTAAGTTCTTTGTTATTCAAAATACCCTGAAAAGAACAGAGACATACAATCAGACACTGACCGACACTGGAGGAACACTCAGCCCCAATTGTGATGTCTTTATCAAACGCTTCCCTTCCCAGATCAGGAATCAATGTGAAAAAGGAAGCAGAAAAAATCTGAGTCAGAGACAGTGAAAAATTCCAAGGTTACAGTATCTTCCAGCCACCAGAAGGCTACTACACGTATGAGCTCGCAGAAGGGTGGCAACATGCATAATATTTGCGCTGGTACATCCGGCACTGATAGCGAGAAGCAAACGGTGAGTCTCATGCCAAACCAAGAAACTCTTTGCATTTGACGATATCTGCTGGTGAAGGAATATCAGTTTTCTCCAATGGAGTGTCTCTGAGTGTGTCAACCCCCTTGCAGGGCAAAACCACACCCTCAAGTGTTTGGTCATCACAATACCAACTCCATGCTGTTTTGTCTGGGGAGAGATTTTTGTTTATTTTTTTTTTTTACCTTAGTAGTGCTTTGTTGTTCAATATTCATTGAGTGTGTGAATGTGTTTATATGTGTTTTAAGGAGATGAGAGGGAGAGTGAGGGAGAGAGAAAATAAATATAGTGTTATTTGGAGGTGGAAGTTGGAAGGACCTGGCAGGAGTTGGGGGAGGGGGGAAATCTTTATAAAAACGGGTGAAAAAGGAAGAAAAAAATGTGATATCCTGAAAGCAACTGTAATGAAATCTAGAGACAGATCACATGGAATTAGATTAAGCCCTCATTATTGAACTTTATATAAAGTAGGGTTTTTTTTTGTTTGTTTTTTTGTTTTTTCGAGACAGGGTTTCTCTGTGTAGTTTTGCGCCTTTCCTGGAACTCACTTGTTAGCCCAGGCTGGCCTCGAACTCACAGAGATCCACCTGGCTCTGCCTCCCGAGTGCTGGGATTAAAGGCGTGCGCCACCACCGCCTGGCCATATATGAAGTAGTGTTTACTGCTCAAGTTTCTAATACTAAAGCAGAGTGTAACTGTCCTGCTATTGGTACTTTTTGAACATCTTAAGACTAAGCAGGTATAGATCAGTTTTCCTAAAATATGGAGGAATCACTCACCTGCTGGGCAAAGAA